>NW_014543599.1:120451-122885 GCF_000741045.1 Vigna radiata var. radiata | reverse complement strand
GTTTTAATAGAATCTACCTACTGTATGGCTTGCTAAATAAAGCGCTGTGGGATCAATCATTGCATTTATCCATTCATAACCATCATATATTATATGCTCTTTCAAGAAAAGAAAAGGGATAGAATTACAGTCTATCAGTCTTACCAGCATGCATACAAAAGGGAGTGTAGTTGCCTATCCACTGGTTAAACATATAAGATTCTTATTAATTCTATATAAGGAATAAGGATCCCATATCGAGTTGTGATTCACCTCTTCAAGCTATACTCCATCTCATATAGCCTCTGCAAACACAACCTCTGCTGCCAATCTCCTCCATATCTCCACCAAATTCCTTTTCTGCAATCAATCCAGATCTGTAACGGGAACTACATTGCTGGTACTGTTCCATTGGATTGCATCTGCTGTTTTGCTTCTATCAACCTCTGATCTCACGGATCTACAAGCCTACATCAAGCCTTGATGTATCAAGTGGTATTCAGAGCAAGGTTCCATCCAGAACCGTGAGATAAGTGTTGTTCCTTTCATTTCCATACTGTCAGAAAATCCTGTAATGTTCTTGGTTCTGTTTTCAATTTTTTTGTTCCATTTGCTTTTGATTTAGGTTCTGTTTTGAGTCATCTTTGATACTAGCTATTTTTTTTATTGAGTTCTTCATTTTAATCAGTTAAATTTTTTTGGTTGAGTCGTTTTAATTGAAGGATCCATTCTGTTATGTCACATGTCATGTGGAATTCAATTTCTGTCCAATATTTTGGTTGAATAACCGTGTGAATCTGCACCTGTACTGGAACCTCTCTGAAATACATGTTTTCTACACAGTAAATGAGCAATGACAATTGATGAGCTCATGTGCATGAGGTATTAATTGTTGCAGTTCCAGTAACTCCACAGAGAGCAAAATTCATTTAAAACAAACTGCATCTATTTTGAATCTCTGAAAGCACTGTTCCATTGCTTATTTTCTTTGCTCTGTGACTTGTTTTCTCACATAAATCAGTACTGAGCATTGCTTAAGCATGATTTGAGTGTGCAAAGTCAGAATCCATGTGTATTGGCAGTAAGCCGAACTGCAACGTGCTTTGAAGTTAAATTCTGCATTTTAATTTGATTGAGCACCTAGATCATTGCCAATCATCTAAGTAATGTTTCTGTTATTTTGAGCAACTGTCATATATCATTTCTCAGCCATTTGCAAGGTCAAAAGTCAGATTTACAGTTGTTTCTAAAATTTGGATGCTATAGTTGATGTTTTGAACTGCATTAGAACTGAACTGGTCCAATTCTATTCTGCACTGATTCTATTCCATAAACCTGATCAAACAAGTTTGATTTCATCTATTAAACATGTTTGAACCAATATAAAGTGCATATGGTCAGTTCTGCAAAGTTTTCATATACCATTTCTCTCTTCCTTATTCTTTAATTTGTTTAACAGAAAATTATTAAAAGAACGATTTGCGATAAGAAACCAATTCACCCTCCACTTGGTTTGTTGAACGCGTTAACCATTCTGTTGCGCTGCTTTGACAATTGGTATCCAAGCTTGCTTTGATAGTAATTCAAAATGACAAGGAAACATCAAACCTTTGTTGAGGGTGTGTTTATCAATAGACCTCCATTGTTTACTAGAGAAAACTGTGCTTTTTGGAAAGTGAGAATGCAAATTTTCATGGAATCTATTGATAGTGAGATTTGGGAAACTGTCACAAATGGTCCTTTTGTTCCTACTATGTTTATTAACAATTTGTAAGAATCCAAACCACAAGAACAATAGAATGTTGATGATAGAAGAAGATCTCAACAGGACATAAATTCTCGTAATATAATATCATTTGTTTTAACTGTTGATGAATTTTACAGCATGTCGACCTGTAAGATTGCTCAAGAGATGTGGGAGATGTTGAGAGTCACCCATGAAGACACTGATGATGTTAGGAGAACCAGAAGAAATATTTTAATCCAAGAGTATGAGATGTTCTTAATGAAGCAGGTGGAAACTATTGTAGATGTTAAAAAATGAATTAAATATAAAAATTCTTAAATATTTGGACAAGACTTGGCAACCAAAGGTGACTGCCATCAGTGAGTCACAAAATCTCAATACCATGTCAATGGCTGCATTGTTTGTTAAGTTGAGAGAACATGAACCGGATCTCAAGAGATTGAATGAGGATGAAAAGAAAGGAAAGAAAAAGACTCTGGCATTCAAATCTGATATTGATAAAAGCAAACATCTTAATGAAGAAGAAGACTCTAAAGAAGATGAAGAAAATATGGATCTCTTTATTAAGAAATTTAACAAGTTCATGAAGTCCAAGGGCAAAAGAATATTTAAAAATAAGAAGGAAAACAAGGAATCATCATCAAACTATTGTTGTTATTGTTGCGAAGAAAAAGGAAACATGAAGGCAGATTGTCCAAACCCAAATAA
>NW_014543599.1:116291-118156 GCF_000741045.1 Vigna radiata var. radiata | reverse complement strand
TGTTGATAAGGGGGCACTGGTTTAGCTAAACCTTACAGTCTCACAGTGCTTATTGTTTTTTATGATGACAATAGATTATTAATAACACATGTATTGATATGTGTTACATGTTCATTACTTTCATGTGTATGAATTCTTAAAGAACATGTTTGTGTTAATTCTGTCTACGTGTGAAATTTACTACTTTCTACATGAGATATCATTTGTGATTGCATAACATATGTTTTGGAAAAGAAAATTACATGCACTTTGGTTGAACTTATATTGTGTGGAAAAACTTCAAGTTTTAAGTCGACTTTATTATGAAGTAAGTCAATTAAAACTCGTGACTTTGCAGAGATTTTCAAAAAACAATGTTGTGAGTATTTTTCCAAAGAAAGATTTTCAAAAGTGTATTCAAGTGACAAAGTCGACTGTATGCGCAAGCTACTCAACTTAGTTAGTTATGTTTTGAATTTCTATTGATGCTTGTGAACTATAACGACTATATTTTGTTTCCTTGGCCAAGCATTAATTGTTAGTCAACTGAATTATATGTTCAATCAATTTAGTCGACTGTATTAGTAGGGAAGTCAACTTTAGGAGCATCTGTTTTACAGAAATCTATAAATAGACGTGATTTTCTATGCTACAAAGATTTTTGGTAATTCTAACATTTTCATTGAATTGTTTCAGATCTTGATCTCTGCTAGAATGTGAGAAGCTCCAAGAACTCATCAAGAAGACCGTGCTGATCATTCTTTGAAGAGTTCTTTGACAAGCAAGTATTGGTGTGCGCTTAAGACTGCTTGACAGAATGTTTTCATACGTGATCAAATACTTCTCTCAAGCTTGTGAAGATTGTGGCCGCCCTTTTGTGATTACAGGAAGATGAAGTGTTGCATTCTGGAAACTTTGAGGATTGTTCAAATTTGATAAAGACTGTAGGAAAGGGGATATCTTGTTGTTGTTCTTTGGGTGTTATATGCATATATTTTGGTTAGAGGGTTAGAAAGGTGTTTTATATTTTGACATGGAGGTCTCTATAGAAACCTTATTGTAAAAACCTTGACCATTATAGTGCATTTGCTTTCGGGTACAGGAAGGACACTGGATGTAGGCAGTTTGGCCGAACCAGTATAAAAATTGCGTTTGCATCTTCTTTCCTTTAACTCTTTAAATTTCAAGTTGACTTTATATTCTACACAGTCAACTATTTTCCGTTGCACTTGATTTATCTTTTTCATTGAGATTCAAGAAACTTTTGAAAGTTTTATACTTTACGAAAAAGATTTTGAAAAGACTCTAATTTTTTATTTTCACCCATTTACCCCCCTCTTGGTGTTGAAACTGTGTCATTTTATTTCTAACAATTATAATTATGGTAATAAAATTAAAATTGTTCCTAAATATAACTATAATTGTTATGATTATAATTATAAAAATAAAATCAAGTATGTTCCTAATTATAATCAAAATTATTATTATGATTATAATTATATAAATAAATACAGAAGAACCTGTAAAGGTTGAATAGAGGAAGGAACTACTTATAGGAACCCAAATGTTGTTACTTGTTTCTATTGCATGAAAAATGGTCATACATCAAATAAACGTACAATAAAACATTATGGTGTTCAAAATGGAATATATGCATGAATTCATATTATAAACTAACACGTCTTTAACTTTAAAGGACCTAAATAAGTATTCTTGGGTACCAAAATATTATTTTTCCATTTTTCATGTTATTTCAAAATTAAGGAAGAAGCTTTTGAGTGTGCACCAAAACTTTGTAAAGTATGGTTTGTCAAATTAAGGAGGAGTTTTTAACATGAAAGAAAAATTTTGACAATTTTTTTTTCTACTTCTTTACTATTTTTATT
>NW_014543599.1:112375-116079 GCF_000741045.1 Vigna radiata var. radiata | reverse complement strand
TTTTTGCAAAAGGTAGGACTTAAGTGAACTTTTGAAAAAAGGAGGGACCACTTTGAACAGTTTTTGCAAAAGGTAGGACTTAATTGAACTTTTGAAAAAAGGAGGGACCACTTTGAACAAACCCTCCCAAAGGAGGGACCAAAATAGGTATTAAACCTTGTATTTACTATGCATTGAATTATGCGTCATGTTTCCCTTTAATTAAAATTATGCTAACTATTACTTATTTGTTTTTCCTTCTCTTTTTTTCTTATATTAAGGGAGAGTTTATTATTAAGGGGAGAAATTCTTTAATTATACTTTTTAATAATGATAAAAAAGGGGGAGAAATATGTTTAAAGACTTAATTATATTTATCTCTTATCTCCAAATCTCTTTTCTTTAAGTTATGTATGTTTTATCTTCCTACAAACCACACAAAAGCAAGGCAACTAAGGCTAGGAAGAGAAAAAATCAATCACTCTCTTCTACCAACACAAAAACGTGACATTCTCTTCCAAAGTCTTCTCACTCTTTTATTTTCTCCAAGCCATCCAAAAGGCATCAATCATCATTCTATACTTATCTCTAAGCAGGGAAAAAGCAAAGCCAAACCTTTGCATTAATTTTACTTAGACAAAGACTAAGCTTCTCACTTCAATTTCTCTCTCTTACATCATGTGGGTCTCATATGTCCACCAATCACAAAATGGAGCTAAGGAAGATTTTGGCTAGGAATTGAACCAATAAATTTGTATTCATTAATAAATTTTTATTCATTTTTTCTACACATTCTACACACTAATACACACCACAATTAATTATTTATTACCACAAAATATAAAAATAAAATAAAAGATATTTTAACTTTTAACAAGTCTTACATGGTTGGGTTGAAAAACCTTGAATTATAAGTACATCTTTTGGGTTACTCATTTTACAAAACCTTGAAACGGGGGTCCGCATGAAATTATTTGTTCATTGAATAATAAGGCAACATAAAAAAATCCACAAATTTATACTTAGTAACTCCATTCTTATGTGAAAAAAAATTTGAATCACTATGAAGTTATTCAAAATCTTGTTAAGGAAATTTTGTGATATCTTTGCGTGAATGAAATCTTATGTTTGATTGACCAAAAATATAATTTAAGAACTTTCCCCTTTATTTAGATTTGAATTAGAAAAAATTTGTTTTTTTTAATTAAAAAAAAACTTGTAATTAAGTCAGTTAGTGAGCCAACCCGTTTAATCCACCAACCCATGGTGGGTTAACCCGAGGTTCGAATTTTTTCGGCTCGCTAATAAGTAACCCTAGTTAGGTTGGTTTACTAAATGGCTAACCCATGCTGGGACGAGTTAGGTTAGGCTGGGTGACTTGTTTCCACCACAGTAGTTGAGTGGGACAGAAAATGGAAAGAAAAACAAACAAGGTGCTTGGAAAGTGAGTTGCATGTAATGAAACGAATTGTGCATGATGCATTATGGGTTTATTTTTTCAAACCAAGAGAAACAAAATGAGATGTTTCCTTTACTTAAAGTGAAACAAAAAAGAGATGGAAGATTTTATCTTTTAAATCTTTTGTGGTTTTAGAAAATAAAAAAAAAAGGATGGGTTGGGCCAAAGAAAAGGAAAAAGATAGGAGATATATTTAAGGATAGGGTTGGTTTCTTGGAGGATATATAAATGTTGACGTGGTTTGGAGAGAAAACGAGGAACAACTGTGAGAATGCAGAGAAGAGAATACATTGTTGAATCTACAAAAACCTCTTTAGTTATCATGAGTACAACCTTCTTAGTTATCACAAGTATAACCTATCTAGGTATCTCATGTACAACCTCTACAACTATCATGAGTATAACTTCTTTAGGTATTACGAGTACCATATCTCTAGGCATCAGAAGTATAAACCTCTTAAAGTATTCTTTTTAATTCTATTGAGATTAAGAAATCTCAATGGAAAAAAGAGAAACACTCTCAAAGAAAGATACNATAACTTAAGCTCACATAGGGTAAATTNCATAGNATGAAGAATTTTAAAAAGGTTTTTNGCATACATTTTTTTCACATACTTGGACGATTGTTGTAGACATTATAGGCACATGCTCTTTCTCTTTTATTTTCACTTCACGTAGTATTGATGTACTTGTTATCTTTCTCTTTCATCTTAATAATCTATTTATAGGTATGTTACGAATACAATCAATTTTTAGACTTAGAATTGTTAAGATAAAATTGTCTAAAGAATAGACCGTCTAAAAAACCTAGGTTTTGAAATTTAACAATAAGCTTTAGATGAAATAACTTTTCGAGAGAAGTGCCTACTTGACCTGAGGCGTTTAAAACGCTTGCTCAATCAAAATGAAAATCTAATGTCTTATACAAGAAGTCATGCAAATAGTCCCAAGTTCATTACAAAGTCTTTTCAAAATAAGAACATACAAATCAATATTTCCCTTAATTCTATATCATATAACGTGTTATTTACAGGAAGTGTCTAACCAATAAGAAAAACCTACATAAACCCTTTGTGAATATGCTTAAGGATTCCTACTCATGAAGAAATAAAACGAAAATATTTCATAAAGGTATCATCTAAGAATTATGTGCAAAACAATAGGATGTGTTCTCAAGCTCTTGGATTGAAATACTTATTCTTGAGAATCATAAGAACATTGAAGCTTAATATTTTACAACTAAAAACAGTACTATAAGCACAAGCATCTTATGAAGAATTTCGTTTAATGAAAAGCGCTCTAAACTTTACAACTAAAACAACTCTTCATCCATAGAGCGTCTAAAGCTTTATGTCTTCTATTGTCAAATGTGTTATATATCGTCTAACTTCTCTTCAACGTTATACTTGAAGGATGCATAAATTATTGACAAGATGTGTGATAAGATATTTTGAACAAGCAGTACAAATTAACGTCTATAAACATTCAAAACATTTAATGGCGTTAAATGCATGTACTGTAAAGTGTCATCTTGCTTATATACTTTGTCCTTGTTATATGTGCATAATAGATATACACAAAGGATTAATCAAAACATTTGTAAATGTTGGACAAACGTTGAGAGAAGTGAAGAGCATTCTAGGAATCATTCTCTTGAATACTTTGCTCTGACAAGCCGTACAAGTCGCACTTCAATATAAACTCAGATAAAGCATTGTACCTCTAAAGAAAAGACTAAAGTTTGACCTTCCACCTAAAGGCTACTTACTCTCCTAAAATCAACTCATCATCTAACAGTCATCTCTTAAGAAAGCTTATATAAAGAAACCAACTGAAGAGAAAGAGAGGTTTGGTTGAAACAAAAGAACATCAGAGATGAAAATAGAAGAAGAAAACAAGAGAAGAAAAATGGAGAAGAAAGAAGTGGTGAAAAACAAAATGAGAGAGAGAGATAGAGAACATGCTCGAAAAAGACTTAAAACTCTTACAAGTATTATTTTTTTATAATAATCCAGTAATTTGACTTAATTTCTTAATAACACTTTCTATTTTATAAAGCTATATATATAGTTGAACTTATCGGTAATACATTAGTATCAAACTACATTAATAAAGTAATAATATTAATTAAATAGTACATATAATAGTAATAAATACAATTTTATAACATTATAAATTAAAGGTTTAATACCTATTTTGGTCCCTCCTTTGGGAGGGTTTGTTCAAAGTGGTCCCTCCTTTTTTCAAAAGTTCACTTAAGTCCTAC
>NW_014543599.1:105211-111805 GCF_000741045.1 Vigna radiata var. radiata | reverse complement strand
TTTGAAAAAAGGAGGGACCACTTTGAACAAACCCTCCCAAAGGAGGGACCAAAATAGGTATTAAACCTAAATTAAAATAAAATCTTAGTTTTGTACCGTATAGACCAGACGGACTAGACATAGACGTTCGGTAGTTCGATAAACAATGTAGAGTCATCTCAACATATAGGGATCGGACGTGTCGGACGGAACCGTTGACACCAAAGATGTCAGAAGACTCTGTTCAAAAGGCAATAGCCTTCCCAATAAGGGTTTTCACGAATATCTGTATCACTGCTGCTAGGGTTTCCAAGATCGTAAGAACTTCCACAGGAGCAGCACGGTCGGATTGATTCGGTCGACCCGGATGGTCAGTCCTCGCTTCATAGTAACTCATCACGTGGATTGCAGTTAGAACGAAAGGGGCATTAAAACTAAATTAAGGTAAAATGTGTTTAGTAATGTTGGGCCAATGATTTGGCCGTAATTAAGATCTCACTAATCACAGGCCCATGACGAAAACTATAAATATAGGTCCAAGGTGAAAGGTAGTTGGTTACATTGAATGCACATTTATTCCTAGTATTCATTTTCTCTTTCTATCTCTACCCTTTGACCACTCGTTGACTTGAGCGTTGGAGTGTCTTTGGCAGGTACCCATTCAGACGCCAGCGAAGGAAGCGTGAGTTGAACGGCGTCCCACGGAAAGCTAGCGACCAAATGGGAAGGCCCTTTTAAAATCATAGAATCGGAAATTGTGCCTACCGCCTGGCCAAATCAGATGGACGTCCTATTCCTAACAAATGGAATGCTTCACATTTGAAGTTGTATTTCAGCTAAAGTTGTATTTCCATTGATGATTTTAATGAAATTGCAGGACATTTCCTACAAAGACTCGTTACTCAACGCTAAAAAGAACGAAACCTGATTAATAAACAACGATCCAGCCGGAAAGCGAACAACTATATAAAGCAAAGACCAAGTTGATGAACGGAACTATCCTATCAACTTGGCCGAGCGGTGGAGGGTTATACCACACCAACCCATAGCAAAGGCCAAGTTAACGAACGAAAATATCCTGTTAACTAGGTCTGGCGGTGGACGGTTATAAACGATTATACCCCCACCAACCTCCGAAAAAAGACCAAGTTGATGAACGAAACTATCCTATCAACTTGGTCAGGCAACGAACGATGCACGTCGCCCGCCCAAAAGGCGAATAACCAAGTTATCAAGCATAACGATCCTAACAACTTGATCGAATAACGAACACTTTATCAACCCAACCAGGTGACGGCCATACGAAATAAAATTAGAAAGCAAAAAGTAAACGCAAACAAAAACGAACGAGGTAAGATTCCAATAATTCGAAGGGTATACAACAAAAGTGTCACCCAAGCGGGCGGTAATATAAACAAGCGAATAGCCAACTGTTTATCTTCCGACCAACAATAACAATTATATCCCTATCCACCTTGGATTTACAAAAAGAAATATTTAACAAACAAACTATCTTACTCCTCAGCCTGTCCACCAACTCTTTCCTCAGTCTTAGCAGCAACATCAACGGTTGTTCTCGGTCCAACATCAGCAGGGGCATCCTCAGGACCGGTCGGCGGACCAATTTAAACCAACTCCCCACCGTACACATCTTTCTCAAGGTCAAAACCAATGTCGAAAGGTTTATCGACCTTCAGAAGGACGGCGACCTATCGCAAAGCCTTGTAAAATCCCTCTTCGTGCTTAGCGACAATGCTGGCACTTAGCTCAACAATCTTGTTACGGGCACCTAGTAGATCGTCATTCAAGGTCATGTTTTCTTAACGCAACTTACACTCCAGTTCCTTCTGGTTGATGGCGTCCAGCTTTAGCTTATTGCATTCCTGCCCTAAGCTTAAGTTAGCAGCTTGGGCCTTCTTCCAGAGATCGTCGCCCTCGTTGAATTTGGTCGACATTCCTTAAAGTCTCCAATTCAGCTTGAAGAGTCGCAGTCTTTTTCTCCTCTTTAAGCAGGGCGACCTTCACTTCCTCGGATCAACGAATGTCCCCGAACTCCTAAAGATACCCGACCATCGAAGCAGTACGAGCAGCCATCTCATAAATGCCATCCACTAAAGTAAAGACGGGAATCGACTCTAGGATGGCTCGATGGTTTGATCCCATGTTAAAATCCACGCAACGACTGATATCAAATTCCGCGCTAAAAAGTACCTCAGGCCGAAAAAGGTTCTCCCGACGAATCCTCTTAGAGGAAGATCAGTCATCCTCCTTATGAGATTTTCTTTTCTTATGAGTCGGCTCGGAGGTAGCGGCCGGGGCCCACTGAGACACAACCTCAAGGGGAGGATTTGTTTTGGAAGCAGGGGAAACTCCCACAACCACGACAAGGGCGGATTGAGGATTGGAGGTACCCTCCCCCGATGGAGGAAGTACCGCCCCCAGAGCCATCCCCTCGGGGATAACCTGCCCGGTTGGAGGACGAATGGCGACAAGAGTAACCAGTCCGACAGGAGCAGGATGTCTTGGAGGGGAAGGGGCTCGTCCCCGAACCATGGAGGAAACATTGGAAGATCACCTCTTGGAAGCCGTGAAGTTTGATTGGCGGGGAGCAGGAGCGGCCATCATATCTGAAAGAGAACAACAAATTCAGCTAAGTTATCACTTTAACAATAAATCACAAAGTGAACAAACATCATACCAAACGCTCTTCGGTCACAATCCTCGAAAGGAAGGTAGTCAACCAAGTTACGGGCAAGGAGATGGCGCAGGAGGGTGTCAATAACATTGACGATACTAAGGCCCCCGAGATCTAAATCATAATTAACATAGGCCTTTATTTTCTTGGGATTCTCCATCCAGTACAAAGGAAAAAAAAGGAGACCCTTCCTCGTCAAAAAACTCGCGACGGTCGGCCTCAGTGATAATGATCTTAAAAAACTGATCACTAAAGTTCTTGTAAGACTCGGAGTACAGCTTGAACAACGTTCGATCCTTCATAGAGGTCAAAGAGACCCAACCCACCTTTGGGGAAGGTCGGACGTCAAAGTAATAAAGGAAAGCAGGAACAGTAGGGGATACGCCCGCGGCCAGGCACATGGCACCGAACGCCTGAACCGTGGCCCACGCGTTCGGGTGAAGTTCCGTTAGCACCACATTCAGTTCACGAAGCAAACACGCCTGGAAGTTAGTGAAGGGAACTCGAATATGTAATTGGTTGAAAAAATTTGCATAGACAAAGAAAAAAGCCTCCGTATTAGAGCCCTTCCGGTGACACTCACGCTTGTTCTGACGACCAACTACAACTCGTATTAATCGAGCGTCCGCCTCATCCCTCACTATATACGATCAATCAAAAAAATCCTGAAGGCATGTACGCGAAAGGGCAGACACTTGAGTATTTACATGAAAATCGACCCAATCGTAACCACTGATTGGCGACAGACTCCCGACCGGCATGACAAGAACTCGGTCGACTCTCACCCCACCTTGTAGTAAGAAAAGGGGGGTCCCATTGAAAATCCGATCCCTACTAATGGCGGGAGCCTGCGTCCTGGAACCACTGTCGCTTCCGCCTGTGGCAAGCCAAACCGCCTAACGAGGAATTTCCCTAGACGGAGGAGGCCTTTCTGGGGAAGAAGGACTGTCATCGGAATCAAAGGTAGAATCAGTAGATGCAGACGAGCCCTCGTAATGGCTGCCCTCATCACAGCTTCCACCACCCACGTTATCGCCAACCCCGCCTCGACCCGACGGCTCCAGAGAAGACTCAACGTCAACAACTTTCATTTTATTACCTGGGAGAAAACGAATGAAGAATTGGCAAAGAAAATTCGAGAAGGCGACACCAAGCTTCCCCAAAACCCTTATTTATAGAAAAACTTTTGAAAATTTGCAATGCATCCTCACCGTCCAAGATCATCACGACCAACGACTCAGATTGAAGGACGTTACAGTTACCCAAAAAGGACAGTTCCTCAAAGCAGGCCACGTGTCTTGTTCCGCCTAAAACATCCTCACAGAGAACAAAGCGCTCACTTCCCAGGTTGACCAGCCACTTACACTAACCCTACGACAATTATGTTGCCTAGGGCTTGGGGGGACCTGTGTACCGTATAGACCGGACAGACTAAACACAAACGTTCGGAAGTTCGATAAATAATGTAGAGCCATCTCAACATATAGGGACTGGACTTGTCAGACGGAATCGTTGACACCAATGATGTCAGAAGACTCCGTTCAAAAGGCAACAACCTTCCCAATAAGGGTTTTCACGAATATCTGCATCGCTGCTGCTAGGGTTTCCAAGATCGTAACGACATCCACGGGAGCAGCACGGTCGGATTCATTTGGTCGATCGACCGGTCGACCCGGATGGTCAGTCCTCGCTTCATAGTAACTCACCACGTGGATCGAAGTTAGAACAGAAGGGGCATTAAAACTAAATTAAGGTAAAACGTGTTTAGTAATGTTGGGCCAATGATTGGGCCGTAATTAAGATCTCACTAATCACAGGCCCATGACGAAAACTATAAATATAGGTCTAAGGTGAAGGGTAGTTGGTTACATTGAATGCACATTTATTCCTAGTATTTACTTTCTCTTTCTATTTATACCCTTTGGCCACTCGTTGACTTAAGCATCGAAGTGTCTTTGGCAGGTACTCGGCCAAACGCCAGCGAAGGAAGCGTGAGGTGAACCGAAATATCAGAGAGAGGACGATCGGGAGTGAGCAGGCGAACAGACGTTTGCAGGAAATTATGTAGGTGGAGTCGGACTACGACACAACCGAAACAAGTTTGTTGATTCTTAATATTAATGTACAAATAAAAGTTCAAATATGTGCATCAGAACACATAATTAAATAAGAACATTGTCTATTTTAACAATTTATCATCTATAATGAAAATAAAATGCATCAATATAAAAAAATTTAGAATATAAAAATTATAAATTGGAAATGAATATAATTGATTACATTAAATGTTTAAAAGAATATAAATTTATATTAGTATTTATGTTCAAATTGTAATAATGTATTAAAATTATATGTTCATTTATTTTCAAATTTATTAAATATTTTGACTAAAATCCGTATGGTTGAGGTTGTACAAAATTCTCTACTACGTACTAGTCATTTTTTATTACAAATATTAGAAACAATAAAAATATAGCACAGATACTATAAAGAATACAAATTTTATGAATGCAAGAAGCACACTCTGACAACTAATACAAATCTAAAAAACATTATAAATCTGACAACTAAAATTGTTACAAAGGAGAAAAACATATTTGTTATAATTGTTAAAAACGTTTTTTTCAGATTACATAATGAATACAGATCTGAAAAACAATTCAGATCTGAGAAACAATTTGAAAGAACCTAGATTTAATTATATAATATATTTTAAAAGAATATGGGGGCGAAAACGTAATAAGAAAGAGAGGATGAGCTTTATTAAAAAAAACAGTTTTATAGAAGTTTCAGAAAAAGCTAAACTTATTTTCTCAGAACACTTCTCTCTCTAGAACCCATCTTCTCCACTGTCCTCTACCTTCTTTCTAATCTACACACTGATTCAACCGGTGCATTTTCATTTAGGTGACATCTCTACGTTCCTGGAGTCCAGAGCTTCGACTTGAACCGATTGGGTTCTCGTTATTTTGTCCGTAAGTTGTTTCCCCTTTTCTTAGGCTTCTGGGGTTTTGAGCATGCAACAGTTCTGTTGATGCATGTGCCTTTCGTTTTTGTCCTTCCAATCTCTGTTCAATAATATCTCTAGAACTATTCTTGATCACAGTTATGTGATCTGTAGGGTGCGGTCCAAGTTCGGTGTGATCCGGGGTACTGTAGAACCAAGCTTTAGTATAGAGCTGTGAAATTTCCAGGTAAGGGGAGCTGGGTTTTCTTTTTATTTATGCCCTGTGAAATCCTTGTAGGCATGAGATAGGTTTCGTGGAAATTGTGAAAGAATGCCTATGTTTAATTATTTTTTTTCACACTATTTTAATTATTGTTTCTGCACAAGAAAACCTTGTTGTTTGGTGTTGTTCTAGATGTTGTATTTCACCTACATCATTTTCTGGTTGCTGTCAAAAAGGCTTGTTGTTAGCTATTATAAATTCTGCAAATTCCTTGCTGTGTTAAAATAAAATTCTGCAGAAAAATGGTTGTTGTTTTACTTTGTTTCTGTCATGAAAAAATGCTGTTGTTTTTAAAGTTTTTGCACCAGAAACTGTTGTTGTTTGAATGAAAATATTGTATCAAAAACTTGCTGTTAGCTGATTGAACGAAAATGCTGTTTGAAATTTTAAAGTTTTGTTGTTTTTGGGTTAAAAATCTGTAGAATATGTTTGCTATAATTGCTATAAAAAAATATAAAATATTTGTTGTAATTATTGTAAATATGGCATAATGTACTTGCTGTAATGACTGTAAAAATTGCATAAAATGTTTGTTGGTTGCTATTATGGTATTGGTATAAAGTCTTGTTATCCTTTCTGGAAAATAATTGCAAGATTGATGTTAGAAAAGTAAATTGATGATATGATCTATACATTTAATATGGAAAGGGTTGGAGTGTTACGTATGCTTTAGGAATTCTTTTGGTTTTA
>NW_014543599.1:90027-103921 GCF_000741045.1 Vigna radiata var. radiata | reverse complement strand
TATATATATATATATATATATATATATATATATATATATATATATATATATATATATATATATATATATATATATATATATATATATATATATATTTGGGATGTCACATTTATGGTATCAGGGCAGTTTGTTCCCAAGATAACCTACGGGTTGCAGGTTTGTCGTGACTTTCCTGTGGAAAGTTGAGTCTGAATGGTATGTTCTACCATTTCCTGTAAGTCTAGATGGTGAAATTGTGTATCTAACTGGAAGATTTGGGAACAAAAAATGTCTCGATTGAAGTAATGAGGGTGCACACTCATGACTTTTACCAGAGATGACTTTCCTTTCTCAATTCTTAAGAGTTGGAGTTCCAGTGTCGTTTTCCATAGTAATTCTTGTCTTCTTCTTGCCTTGGTGGTAGTGTTGTTTGTTTCTTATAATGTATGTAGGCATTGCATATTAGACAGAATAAGGTCTCTTTTTGAGTGGGTAAAGGCACACTTCTTTTGGTTGCTATAGTTAATTTGTTAGATCATTATCTTATAATTGCTTTGCTGTTTTTGTTTCCTGCTCACATGTAGATCGATTGGATGCATCATTCCCTTAATTGTTGATCCTAATTTGGGGTAGTCAAATTATATTTTAGTTGAACTTGAATGGCTTGCATGAATTGAATATGTTTTGCTTGATAGATCATGAAACTGATGGTTAGAAAATTATTTCTTGTAGTAAAAAGAAACTGTGAGTGTAAGAGTAGCCGTCTGGTAGGTGAAATTCTTCATAGTTTAGTTGTTTTTGACTTTTACTGGTGTTGGAAATTGAGTCTGAAATTTCTGGTATGATGATTGAGTGTAATTTGCTTGTTGTCGCTGTTCTGGAAACTGTTTGGTTGGTTGCAGTGGTGCAGAATGATGTGTACCTTGGTGGGTTAAGACTTGTCAGGTATGTCTGTCAATAAAGGGAGTTGTAGTTACTAGATTATAATGTTACTTGCTATCAATACATGATCAATGCATTGTTTCATTGAAATAAAATTCTGGTTTATTTAAGTATGTGAATTATAGCTGATTGAATACTTGAGCATGTTTTGATCAATGTCCTTTACAAGAGTGAAACAGTTTTGGGATTTAAGATAATTGGAGTATGATATGATGTTTTCTATTGTATAGAGATTGGTTATTTATGCCAGTGGCCTTTTTTCCTAAAGTGATGAAAGGAGAGTTGGGTGTTGGAATAAATTGATTGAGTTTGTTTTTTTTTTTAATTGCCTATGTTCTTGCCTTTCATTCCTTTCTCGTGAATGTAATGTTGTGATGATATGTGTTTCATATGTGATGGATGGAAAGTGCATGTAAATTTTTTTTCATTGTTATAATTGTTGTCTTATAAAGAAAGTTGGGTTGATTAGTGGTGAGCATTGCGTGCTTAATGTAGATCCATTCTATTGATTGTTTTATTTGTTAAAGCATGGATTGGAAGTTGGCACAAGGTTGGGAAATCTGATTCGTGTTTTGAATAAGAGTAGAACCAGCTGTTGGAGTCAATACTTGTAACTGTGCAATGCGTCTCTTGATTTAGTAGTCATTAAATAGTTATTTGAATTATTTTAAGTCTTAGAGAACTTTATTTCAAGAGCTAACACAAGAATAAGTATAATTTTAGATCAAAGCAAATATAGGTATGTTATGTTGATCACATATAATAGCTAAGCCAAGTTAATTGTATGGAATCAAGTTAACATGTAATGAAAGGAATAAAGTAAGTGTTATGTAGAAAAGTGATACTTGTATGATTAATTTTAGATTAGCGAAAATGAAATTGGTTTAGTATAGGTTTGTTAAGCAAGCCTAGGTATTATTGATATAAAAAGAATGTGTGAAAGCATGAGAATTGGTTTAATTAGGCATTCCCCAAGAATGCTAAGAATTGTATGAACTAGTAATTAGGGACAGGCTTATTTGCCAAGGGATTGGGTTTAAGTGTTTTAGTGAGGGACGATGGAATTAATGCATAAAGAAGAAATCTTATATACATGAGAGGAAACTTGGTGAAATCTAACCCCAACAACATACTCATCTCATATAAATCAACCTTCATTCATCTTTGTGCTCCTTTGCCATTGATCAATTGCAATCTTTATTTTCTTTATTATTTTTGCACTCCAAACCCATGATGTCTTTTATTCTAAGTCTTGATTAATCTTGTTTTCATACTATTGTTCAGCGTCGAGAGTCCTCTGGGATACGATACTTGGTCTTACCATTTTGTATTACTTGTGCGACTCGGTACACTTGCCGATTTGCCCCAACACATTGTATCAAAAGAACGATAAGAGATAGGAAGATAATTATGGAATGTTTATTCAAGTGCTTTACGCTTTACTCATCCATACAAGTTATATCTGTAAAAGCACATAGCATATGACTTCATACTAAAAGGCTACCTACCTACGAGAAAGTCAATGCAACTAAGTAACGAATACTTTTCGAATTAGTCTATAAAAAGAGGATCACGTGAAGAGAAGACGAGAAGAATAATGCTCTAAATTTTATGCTATCATTTTCTCTCAAGCTCTCATGGTTTGACATTATCTTTCAAAAAAGAAAACTTTTATTACAAGTCTTTAAATTTATTTCTATTGAAAACTTATCATCTTTACGAAAGTTATAATTTGTACTTGTTTTCTAAAAAACCCTTATTGTGTTTATATATTCAAGAGTGAATTAAAACAGTTGGTTGTTTGACTTACTGGAGTTAAGCAATCTAGTCTGTTGAACTAGTGAGATACCAAGAGTGGTGAAACTTGTCTAACCAATTAGGTTACTTCTAAACCCAGAAGTCGTTTCATGCTTCAGTTTCTTTTAGATTTGAGGCCCACTACAGGAAAAACGCATTTTCCAACAAAGTTTCACCGACGACCTAGGAGTCGTCATTAATGCAGTGGTGAAATAAATTATCGACAGCTCTTCGATCAATTTTGCCAAAAATCATGATATTATGTCTCTGCAATTTGTTTCCCACCAAGCCCTAATCTTCATCTCGTCTTCAAGGTCAGAAGTAAATCACCAAACCCTTCCCCTTTGCTCTAAAACATAATCTTCCTCTCGTCTCCAACGAAGACACCAAACCCCAAGACCTAATCTTCCTCTCGTCTGCCCAGGTGACAACGAAAACACCAAATCCTTCCCCTTTGCACGAAACCCTATCCATTTGCATTAATCGTGGGCACAAAACCATTGGAGGAGTGCTTTGCAGTGATCCCTGTGGCGATGTTGTAACAACCTAGAAAATAGAGTATTATAGTAGATATCTGTATTAAAACAATGAAACCGATTATTTTATTTTAAAATAATATTATAATATAAATATTTTTTTATAAACACATCTCATTAGTTTAAAAACACTTTACCTCTCTAAAACATTGTTCTCTTCCATTTCTCTCACTTCTCTCTACAAATTCTCACTCTTGGACTATTTTGTAAATAAATGCAATTATTAAACATCGTTTACAATTGTAATTCGACGTAAAGTAATATAAAACGTCGAATGCCCCAACGTTAGATGCTAAAAGGTTAGTGAATTCAATAAAAATTTGAGTGGGAGATTGAAAATTTATTCACTTTATCTTAGCATGGGAGACCCTCTTCTCTTCTCAAACTTTTCTCGAACAAAGTTTGACGACCATCACAGGTAATCTTTCTTTCATTTGATACAAATGCATGTTAATTAAATACTTTATGTATTATTATTTTTTTGTTTTAACCGATTATTTTCGTGCTCCTGTCTTTCATAGGCGCATTCTGCTTTCTCTCTCACGGGTGATCACACTTTATTTGATGAACCCACCTTTTGAAGGTTAGTTTTTGTTTTCGTTTTCGTTTTGAAGAACTTATTTGCTGAAGTTGTTTGTTGTTTTTTTTTTTTTGTTGAACTTGTTTTTGGTTGTTGTTAGGTTGAACTTGTTTGTTGTTGGTTATTGTTGTTTGCTGTTCATCATAGTTCATGCTGTATAAATTACCAAAAACTGAAATTTGTTATTTTTCTGCTTTTCAGATTTTGTAGAGTTGATTAATTAAAAATTCGACGTTAAGTTACGTCGTTATTGACAAAATTCGACGTTAATTTAACGTCTCCTGATATAACGTCGTTCACGAATTCGTTGTTAAAAGATCAAAACATTCGACGTTGTACGCGATTTTTGTACTTGTGAATCAGATACTAATTTGGTCTGTTGGGACAGCTTGAGTAAGTTAAACGTGACTTGTTTGAGTCACTAAATTTCTTAAAAATGTGTCAAAAGTAATTGAATGATATTTGGGTCCCTAGGTTGAGAAATTTGGTGTTTTGAAGGGGGAATTGGTTAGTAATCACTTTAGGATAAGGTTAAAAAAGGTTTAGACACCCTTTTTCAAGTCTAATTAGTTGTATAACACAATTTAGGAGAGTTAGAAGTTGGGAAAAATAGCTGGAATTGGTAAATTGGGTGTCGGTTGCCTAATTCTGCAGATTATGCAGACTCGTTGAATGAATGGATTTGCTCAACGAGTGGTTGTAAAGGTTGGTCCTCTGTCTGAGGAATTTTGCTTAGCAAGAGGGTGCAATAAGCGAGTGGTTGGGATCTGGGAACACTGTCAGTGTTATTCGGATAGTGAATGAGTGCGTTGAGCGAACAAGTTGAGGGTTTGGTCCACTGTTTGGTGAGTTTCGCTTAGCCATAGATGTCGCTGAGCGTGACCCATCTCGTTGAGCGAGAAACCTCTAGATTTGCTCAATGAGGGTATGCGCTGAGCGATTGGTCCAAGTTCTAGTTTACTCTTTTCTTAATTATTCTTGTTGATTTGAATGATGTGGTGACTTATTTTGGATTATGTATGAATGTGTACTGAGTTATATGAGTATCAAAGATTTGAGTTGTGATTCAAATGGGAATAAAGTATGATATCAAAGTGATGTGGTAAGTTTCAATATGGAATCTCTTGGTGAGATTCAATTTTGTTTAGAATCAATGCAGGAGCTTAGTCTTGGGGGTTATCCTGAAACTCCAATGGTCTCTCATTCTCAAGTAGAGAGGATTGATCCATGTCAGGAGGAATAGCAGGAGTTCTTACACTTGGAGGCTTCCAATATGCCTCAAGGCCCAGATTAGACTAACCTTGTGAGTGTGGTAGGGTGAAACCCGTTGGCAATGGCCTTGCAATTATTCTAAGTCCGGACAGTCAAGCATATGTCATAACATGTCAGGATATCTGAACTAGTTTATCTTGCATGAACATTTATGTGTAAGTTGTATGCTATATTAATGTATGAATTCTTTTTACATCTAGCTCCCTAGTTTGTTCAGTGAGGTGGAGGTTTGATGCAACACTCAGCTTGGACAAATAAGTTCTCTACGAATCCAACTAGGTTATTTGACCTATAATTATTATAACATTGTTATTTATTGTATATGGCTTTTCGATTTCAACTTCAAATTTGAAAATATGTGTTCTCAGTGAAAAACTATGTAAATCTAATATCTTATTTAACATATTAATGTTTAATTATTATAGTATAGCTTGACCATAACCATATTTACAATGTGCAGTTATTGTTTTGTTTATTTATTTTTTACTTTTTCCTTTTTGTTTGATGTTGTAATAGTTCTCTTTCAATTGTTTTAAGGTCCATCCAATGTAGTGTATGTATAAAACAATGTCAAACTTGCAAATGGGTTATGTTTGAATACACTATATGGTATTAGGTATAGGAACTTTTTAAAACATTGATGTAATGTTTGATATGTCTCAAACATAATTACTTTTGTTTTGAATGACCATATAATGACTATTTATTTTAAGTTATTTTAATATGAAATCATTGCATTTGATGAATTGGTTGGATGAATTGAGAATTGAAAATTAGCGAGATGAATTGTTAATTTGCAGGTTCGTTTTTTATGGGTTAGCCATAATGCACACTACACTAGAAGCAACTTTGCTCATTATCGAAGCTACAGTGCCTGGAGTCGTCGATAATGTATTGTTTCGCACGCAATTACCGACAGTTTTACCGACGACTCTAGACCATCGATAATGTTAAGTTTGGCGGGTAATTACCGACGGTTTCTGACTTTCGGTAATTACCGACGACCTAAAACCTTCTATAATTACCAACGATTTCTAGATATATTTCGATTGTTGAGTTACGGACAACTAAATTCACTCTTTTTTACTTGGTTCGATTATTGAGTTGAATTACATTATTCAAAATAAGCCAAATCTCTCATGAAAATTAAACTACTAATGAGAATAGTTTATTGTAGATATTTTCTTAAAAACTGATATAACCTTTAATCTATTTTATATTAGTATTGTTGGTTTTCTATTTTAATATATTACTTTCATATGTGAAAATTGAAATAAAACACATGAAGTAGTTAAAATTGAAATAAAGCATATAAACTTGCTTTTCAAAAGTTAAAAAATAATAATAAAGAAGGTAAGTCAAATTGAATATAAGAGATTATATTGAATTGGTTAACACTTTAATCAAGAATATCGAATCATTATACCACAAAATTGATAAATAAGTATAAAGTTAAATTAAAAATTAATAATTAATGTTTCATTAATTACTTTACAATGTTTTGTCTTTTTGTTCTTAAGCAAATAAAAATGTTCTTACAAGTGCTTATATCTCAATTTCAATAAACTTCAACCATTTCAAATCTTAAACTTTTGGAGGTATTTTTGTTTCTAAAAAGTATTCATCTTCAACTTTCAATAAAATTTTTTGTTTTGGAAATATTCTTATGTTCATGTCACTAAAGTAAATCAAAAGATAATTAATATTATAATATAATAAATAAATAAGATTAATTTATTTATGTTTATGGTTGATTGACATTTTTTTTATATTTACTCTACAACTTATAAATTAAAATTTTAATAATAAAAATTATTATTATATAATGGATATATATTTTCTCTAAATTTATGTTACAACTTTATAAATTAATATTTTGTTAAAAAAAATTGTATAATACATTTAATAATTGTGTGAAGATATATTTTTTCAAGTTTTAATGTATACGAAGAGAAGAGAAGTTTGTATAAAGGTTTTTTTTTTTTTTTCATTTTAGACACTGTTTTGTCTTGATGGAAAGAAAGAGGTAAACCAAACCAATGGCTTTAGAGCAAAAGGATAGAATTGTCTATGGTGGTCCTACAAATATGAACGTTAGGAAAACCAAATACTGGTTATTTTATTTAGCATGCATTGGTTTATAATGTGCAGCTATTGTTTTGTTTATTTATTTATTATTATGTCCTTTTTGTTTGATGTTGTAATCGTACTCTTTCAATTGTTTTAAGGTGCATCCAATATAGTGTATGTTTGAATACACTATATGGTATTAAATGTTTGTTTTTAAAATATTTAATAACTTTTGAAAACATTGATGTAATGCTTGATATGTTTCAAACTTAATTATTTGTTTTGAATGATCATACAATAACTATTTATTTTAATATGAAATCATTGCATTTGATGAATTGGTTAGATGAATTGAGAATTGAAAATTAGCGGGATGAATTGATAATTTGCAGGTTCATTTCTTATGGGTTAGCCATAATGCACACTACATTGGAAGAACTCTGCTTATTACCAAAGCAATACCGCCTGGAGTCGTCGATAATGTTCTGTTTCGCATGCAAATACTAACGGTTTTATCGATGACTGTACTGGACCATCAATAATGTTAAGTTTGGCGGGTAATTATCGATGGTTTCTGGTCTTTGATAATTACCGACAACCTAAACCTTTCGTAATTACTTATAACAGTGTCTGGATATGTTTTGATTATTGAGTTACGGCCAACTAAATTCAATATTTTTTACTTCGTTCGGATATTTTTCGATTGTTGAGTTGAATTACAATATTTAAAATAAACCAAATCTCTCGTGGAAATTAAACTACTAAATGAGAATAGTTTATTGTAGATATTTTCTTAAAAATGATATGACCTTTAATCTATTTCTATTAGTATTGTTGGTTTTCTATTTTAATATATTACTTTCATATATTGACAGTGAAAATTGAAATAAAGCACATGAAGTAGTTAAAATGGAAAAAAAAGCATATGAACTAGTTAAAAATGAAATAAAGCATATAATCTTGCTTTTGAAAAGTTAAAAAAAATAATAATAATAAAGGTAAGTCAAATTGAATATGTTGTGCTCTACGATTTAAGAAATTATATCGAATTTGTTAACACTTTAATCAAGAATGTTGAATCATTAGACCACAAAATTGATAAATAAGTATGTACCATATGGATCAGACGGAACACGAGGGAAGGCTAAACAGGATCGTAGCGTGAACACAAGCCGACCAGAACGGACGATCAGTTTAATGAAAAATAACCAAGTCTTATAAAACTATATACCCACTATTCCCTATACCTCGCCACTACTCCGAGAACTAGACGTAGCGAACGATCATGCTGACATACGACGACCGTGACGGTAAGGGTTTTGACGAATATCTGGATGATTATCATAAGCCGGTTTTGTCTAGAATACCGATCGTTCGGAGCTGATGGTCGGCTAGGCAGAAAACTATAATTAATGGCTCATTATGGAATAAACACAATTAGCGAGGATGGGCCCGATATTGGGCCGAAATTAAGAATCAACTAATCATAGGCCTCTGACAGACACTATAAATACCAGTCAATAGGTGAAAGGTGGTTGGTTACATTGAATGCTCATTTACTCTTATTAGACACTTTCTTTTTCTATCTCTTCCCTTTAACCACCTACTAACTTGAGCATCGGAGTGCCTTTAGCAGGTACCCGGCCGATTTGGACAGGAACAAGCGGCGTTGGCGCAGTTACACAGAGCAGAAGAGTGACCGGACGTCCAAAACAAAGTGTGAAGGAAGAGGTGAACTAAAGTCTAACCGGAACATTGAGCAGAAGAGTGATCGGACATCCAGAACAAAGTGTGAAGGAAGAGGTGAACTAAAGTCTAACCGAAACATTTTGGCGCCCACAGTGGGGCCGGAGGATTATTACCAATGGTGACCACAAGAAATGCTAGTGAAGATCCGAATGGTGTTATACGGGCATTGGAGTTAAGGATGGAGGAGATGCAAAGGAGGCATGAAGAAATGCAGAAGAAGCATGAGGAGGAAATGGCAGTTGTGCGGGCCGAGTGCTTGGCACAGCTTAAGGGTAAGACTATGGAGGACGACCCGGGGACTGGGGCAGGACCAGAGAAAACCCTCCCATTAGAGGAAGAGAATGAGGCACATAGTAGCGCCCGGAGTAAGGAGGAGAAGAAGCAAAAGGGTCGGGATGAGAGAGGGGACAGCGTGGTATTGGTGAAAAATGAAACATCATCGGTGCCCGTACCCTTTGCATAGGCTATCATGGAGATGCACATATCGGAACAGTTCGTTCCCCCGCAGTTCAAGGCATATGATGGAACAACTGATCCCGAGGCTCACATCAAATCTTTTACCAACGCTACGGCATTCCGCACAGGGTGTGATGCCATTTGGTGCAGGGCTTTCTTGTTATCATTGGAGGGAGAAGCCCTATAGTGGTTTGATGCACTCCCGAACGGATCTATAGATAACTTCAAAAGTTTAAGCAACGTGTTCAAGAACCAATTTGTTGCATGTCAGGTGCAGGATGCCACCGTCGTGGACTTAATGAATTTGAAACAAGGGAAAGAGGAATCTCTTAAGACTTTCATGGACCGGTTTCAAAAAACGGTTCGACGCGTCAAAGGGCTTAGCACGGAGTTGGCTTTGCAGTATGTAATGCTCGGCTTGAGACCGGGCCCATTCAAGGACAGTGTATGTAGGCCCCCACCCTCGAAAACCATGGAAGAGTTGCGACAATGATCGGCGGATGAAATCAGGGTGGAGGACATGAAACAGAATTACCGAAGGGAGATCCAAGAGGCAAAGGCGGAAAAACAATATGTCAAGAAGGATGGCCAAGGCAACCAATCCGGCATTAAAATCCGAGAAGGACCTCGTAATCCACGCTTCCAACAATATACACAGTTGAACGCCTAGATTCGAGGAGCGAAGAGGTCGGCAGCGATACGGTCGTGATGATCGAGACCCAGGCATAGGGAGAAACGATCCTCCTAGGCGATCCAGAAGCAGAAGCCGAGAAAGGGGGCAAAGTCGCCCGTTGAGGGGAATGATTAACACGATTTCCAACGGATTCACGGGCGGCGGACAATCGTCCTCGGCTAGAAAAAGAAGTATTTGAACGCTGCGTTCGATACACGCTGTAGACGTTCTGAAAAGGACAATGCTACCTATCAGCTTTTCAGACGATGATTTCCATGCCCCTGACCCAGAGTAGGACGACCCTTTGGTAGTTACCGTTGAAATAGTGCATTATGGGGTAAGCAAGGTATTAGTTGATCCAGGGAGCTCAGTCAACATCCTCTACTGCAAGACTTTCCAACAGATGGATATCTCAGATGACTTGATCGTACCGTTCGGCGAGCAGTTGGTGGGGTTCGCTGGGGAACAAGTCGACACTCGAGGTTACCTGGACTTGTGGATGCGATTGGTAACCGGTCGAGAGAGTGAGGAAAAGAAGATTAGATTTTTACTTGTAGAAGCAAACACCTCATACAACGCTCTCCTTGGACGACCGTGCTTGAATTTGTTCGGAGCCATAGTGTCCACGCCACACTTGACACTTAAGTACCCCACCTCCCGTAGAACAATTTGTACAGTGTAGGCAGATCAGAAGACTGCAAGGGAATGTTATGCGGCCGGGTTGAAGATGTTTCCCCGAGAAATGAGAAAAAGAATTGAAAGGTCCGAGGTCGCCATGACTGATTTAGACCCTAGAACTAACACGGACGACCGTTTGGAACCAATAGGCCAAACACTACCGATTATCATAGGACTAAATCCCAGGCAAACAACTTCAATCGCCCAAGGAATGGACCCCGAAATGGAGACCCAACTTTCGCCTGGACAGCCGCCGACATGCCGGGGATACACCCCTAGGTAATGTCCTACCGTTTGAGCTTGTGCAAGGAGGCTCGTCCGGTGGCGTAGAAGAAGAGGAAGATAGGGGAAGAAAAACGAAAGGCAGTGGAAGCCGAGGTGAAAAAGCTGGAGGAGGCCTGTTTTATCAGAGAGGTTACCTTTACCACTTGGTTAGCCAACGTGGTTATGGTAAAGAAAGCCAATGGAAAATGGCGTATGTGCACTGACTATACGGATTTGAACAAAGCCATCCCGAAAGATTCGTATCCTCTCCCGAGCATCGACGCCTTGGTAGACGGCGCTTCCGGACACCGGGTGTTAAGTTTCTTAGACGCCTATTCTGGGTATAAACAGATACCTATGTATGTGCCGGACATGGTGAAAGTCGCGTTCATTGCAGACAGGGCTAACTTTTGCTACGAAGTTATGCCCTGCGGCCTAAAGAATGCCGAGGCCACGTACCAGAGGTTGGTGGATCGAGTTTTCTCCAATCAGATTGGCAAATGCATGGACGTGTACGTTGACGATATGGTGGTCCCGTCTGACTTGGAAGAAATATTCAACCAGGTCCGCAAGTACGGTATGCGCTTGAACCCCGCCAAATGCACCTTCGGAGTAGCAGCGGGAAAGTTCCTTGGTTTTATGTTAACATCCCGGGGAATTGAAGCCAATCCTGACAAGTGCGAGGCCATTCTGCAAATGCAGAGCCCTCGGACCCTGAAGGAGGTTCAGAGGTTGGTAGGGCGGCTCACGGCGTTGTCCCGGTTTATACTCAAGCTAGTAGAAAGAATACGTCCAATACTCCGAAAACTGAAAAAAG
Organism: Vigna radiata var. radiata; assembly: GCF_000741045.1. Classification (NCBI taxonomy): domain Eukaryota; kingdom Viridiplantae; phylum Streptophyta; class Magnoliopsida; order Fabales; family Fabaceae; genus Vigna; species Vigna radiata. The sequence continues at coordinate 92,108 of NW_014543599.1, read as the reverse complement.
AAACTTCTGACAAGTGGGACGACGATTGTGAAAAGGCGTTCGCGGACGTCAAAAACGTCCTTATGAACCCCCCTGTAATGAGCCGACCGATTCAGGGCGAGGAACTTCAAATATACCTAGACGTCTCGGACTCGGCGGTAAGAAGCTAAAAAAATTGTCTGCTACCTTCTCGTAGGGAATGATCTATATCGCAGGGGATTTTCCTCCCCCCTACTTAAGTGTCTGAGCAAGGCAGAAGCACAATACGTGATGGATGAGCTGCACAACGGCATATGTGGTTTCCATACCGGCGGACGCACGCTTAAGGCCCGGATCCTCCGTGACGGTTATTACTGGCTGACAATGGAACAGGACTCTATCGCATTTGTAAAGCGATGCCTCAGTTGCCAAGCCCACGTGAACGACCACCGCACTCCGCCCCAAAACTTACACTCCATTGTGGCTCCATGGCCATTCGCTCAATGGAGGATGGATATCGTCGGACCTTTCCCACCCGGACCGGCCTAAAAGAAGTTCCTTCTCGTAGCCGTGGACTACTTCACCAAATGGGTGGAAGCTAAACCCTTGGCCACCATCACGGCATCTCAAGTGCAGAAATTTTGCTGGAAAATAATTTGTAGATTTGGACTCCCGAAAACAATTGTCATCGATAACGGTCATCAGTTTATTGACCGGAAACTGGAAAGATTCTTTGAGGAACTGGGAATTAAACATGCAACTAGCTCGGTAGAACATCCCCAAACCAACGGACAGGCGGAGGCCATGAACAAAGCCATCATTTCCGAACTGAAAAGAAGATTGGGAGAAAAGAAGGGGGCTTGAGGTGGATGAGTTACCCGAAGTCTTATGGGCTTATAGGTGCACCCCCCACGGTACAACGAGAGAAACCCCCTTTAACGTAACGTATAGGACCAATGCTATGTTGCCAGTCGAACTGGGGGAACCATCGTTACGAAGAAACATGGATAATCTCAATATGAATGATCAAGAGCTAAGGGTGGAACCGGATACCCTCGAGGAACGACGAGATCGGGCAGTGTTACGGGCAGAAGCATGCAGACGAATGGTGGAGAGAAAATACAACACTAAGGTCCGTCCGAGAAACTTCCAAGAAGAAGACTTAGTGCGGAGGAAAACTGGAGAAGCAAGGTGAGTGGCATCCCACGGAAAACTTGCGGCTAAGTGGGAAGGCCCATTTAAAGTGGTAGAAGTTCTCGGAAAGGGAGCATACTGCCTCACCAAACTCGACGAACGGCACCTAACTAACACCTGGAACGCGTCTCATTTAAAATTGTATTTTAGCTAATGTCTCTGTATGATCGAATAGATTAAATGAAATACAGACGCTTTCGAGTCATTTCGAATACGTTATCTTCATCTTTCACATAGACGATGACTGGCTAAAGCCGATCGATCCATTAAAACTAAGTTAATGAATGGAAAATCATGTTAACTTGGTCGAGCGATATTGCTTCATCAAAACCATTTAATGAAAGGAAAATCCTGTTACCTTGGTCGGACGATGACTGGCGATCGCCGATCGTCCCACTCCGGACGAACCAAATTGATGATTGGCAAATCGTCGGTCGCCCCATCAAACGAGGGTTTGATGAATCAGCCTATCGATCCAATCGGATAATATTTCGTCATCACTTAACTTTTAGCAAAAAATTAAAGACGAAGTTTTGATGATGTACAAAATTTCACAACACATGATCCAAGAAGACAAATTGAAGATCTCTTATTATTGAAAGCTTTTGTAATAATCATAGTTAATGTATTAGTGATCAAATATGTAATAGGGTTTGATTCATGTACTCTATATATGATTAATTGCTGTTTAGAATCAAACACAAGTTGTTTTAATCGATTAAACCTAGTTTTAATCGATTAAAACGAGGCTAGCACTGAACACCCAAATGGCTCTGGAATAATCGATTAACACTAGCTTTATTCGATTAGTTAATCGATTAAAATCAGGAATAATCGATTAACACTAGCCGTTGGAGGTTTCAGGTTTAAAAAAACTAGCCGTTGTACTCATTTTAATCGATTAATACTAATATTAATCGATTAAATGC
>NW_014543599.1:61824-89447 GCF_000741045.1 Vigna radiata var. radiata | reverse complement strand
TTTTGAGATAAGCAACTGGACGTAGGATCTTTGTGATCTGAACCAGGATAAAATCATCTGGGCAATTTTTCTCTCTTCCTTACTCTATTTATTTCAATGTAATTATCCGCTTAGTAAGTGAATTTGAGAAAAATACTAAAAGGCACGAAAAAGTCATATAACCAATTCACTCCCCTCTTGGTTTGTTATTCCATGCTAATAATTCTGTTGCAGCGATTCTAACAATTGGCATCAGAGCTTGCTTTGATAAGTGGACCATTGAAGAGAAGAAAAGAATTCAAAATGACGTGAAAGCCCGAAATATAATTGCATCTACTCTAATTGTTGACGAGTTTTACAGGGTCTCTGTTTGCAAAACCGCTCAAGAGATGTGGGATGTACTCAGAGTAACTCATGAAGGAACAAATGATGTTAAAAGGGCGAGGAAGAACACGTTGGTTCAAGAGTACGAAATGTTCAGGATGAAGCAAGGAGAAACAATTTCAGATGTTCAAAAACTCTTCACCAACATTGTCAATCATCTCATTGGTCTAGGTAAGTCATTTGACAATTATGAGCTTAACATTAAAATCTTGAAATCCTTAGACAGGTCGTGGCAACCAAAAGTGACTGCGATTTCGGAGTCACAAAACCTCAACACGATGACTATGGCGGCACTATTCGGAAAGTTGAGGGAACATGAACTTGATCTTGGAAGACTTGATGAAGAAGAAGCAAAAGCCAAAAACAACAAAAAGAGTTTGGCCTTTAAGTCTGAGGTTGAGAGAAGCAAAGGCAAATCAGAGGATGAAGACTCAAACGAAGAAGAAAACTTAAGTCTTGTGATTAAAAGGTTAAACAGGTTCATGAAGTCTAGAGGTAAAGGGAGATTTAGATACGAAAAGAGAGAAAATCAAGGATCTTCCTCAAATTATCGATGCTATGGCTGTGGAGAAAGGGGGCATCTAAAAGCGGACTTCCTAAATCAAAAGAAAGGTGAAGACAAGAAAGAGAAGAAGAACTTCAAGAAAAAGAAGGCCTACATTGCATGGGAGGATGACAATGAGACCATCTCAGATTTAAGCGATTCAGATGAAGAAGCCATCATCTGTTTAATGGCAGATGATGATAATGTCAATCAAGTAAGTAACTCTAGCTATTCTGATAATGATAGTCAATTTGGTGAAGAAGAATTGCATGAAACTTACACTGTATTATTAATTGAATCTGAATAATTAGATGTTGCTCACAAGAAACTGAAAAAGGATTTTAAAAATTTAAAATCTCAATTTGATAGCCTTCTTGAAGAAAATGAGAATTTGAAATTTAATACTGAAGATCTTAATAAGGAAAATAATGTTTTGAAAACAGAATTTACAAATATGTCAGAAGAAAATAGAAGTTTGAAAAATAAATTCTTAATTCAAGCAGAAGAAATTAGAAATTTGAAAAAAAAAATTATATCATGAAAAAGAAAAATATGTTGCTAGTAATGAATGCGAATCTTGCATAAAATTTAAATATTTACTAGAAAATACAACCACAGGAGAATGCAGTAAAAATTTTGAAAGTAAGGTTGTTAAATAGAAAATTGTTCCTAAAAATAAATATAATAATAGAACCCGTAGAAAGTGGGTAGAGAAAGGAACAATAAACAGAAACACTAATGTTATATCTTGCTTTTATTGCATGAGAAAAGGCCATACCTCAAACAAATGCAGAATTAAACATTATGGTGTTTCTAGTGGAAAATATGTTTGGGTTGCAAAACGATTTTAAATACCTAACCCGAAAGGACCCATCAAAGGAGTTGAGTACCTAAATAGCTTGTTCTTTATATTTTGCAGGAGTTATCAAATTCAAGGAAGTTCATGTGGTGTTTGGATAGTGGATGCTCAAAACACATGACAGGAGACAAGACAAAATTCACAAACTTCCGGAAAAAGGAACAAGGATTTGTCACATACGGGGATGATGAGTCGATATTTTATTGACTTCACTTAGTTTATTGTGCTAGAATTAATCAGGGAATTGTGCTTAATTGTCCGTTATTTCCCCGTTTTTCCTAATTCGGCTTAATTTGGTCGAAAATTCACATTTTCACCAATTTGAATTTTCTGAGCTAATTAATTACATTTTTAATTGTAGGGAAAATATTGGAGACATATTTTGGAGCATTAGCAGGTGGCGTGGACATTCAAGATTCAACATTTAGTCATTGCAAATTTAATTAAAATTGTAATCTAGTTGATTAGGAACTTTAATTAAGCTTTTGGTGCATTGGGCCAATGTTGGCAAATTTTATGATGGGCCCAAACTTTGAGGGACATGTGTCACCAAACCCTATGTTTCTTTAGGTTGGACCCCACCCATTTTTAAGGCAGACACGGACCTAGGATTTGAAGGGGGGCAGCCGTCATTCACTTTGCTACACTTTTGCTGGAACGTTTTTTTTTCATACAGCAAATTCTCTTCTAAGAACAATGTGGACTTTCCTGGATTTTGGTTGCATGGAGAGCTTTTAGCCGACATTTTTCCTTTTCTTTTCTTGGAGAAATTTTAACTTGCGAGCACTCAGCTGGGAGCAATTTTTTCTGGAAAAATGTTGATGTTCGGTGACTTTGGTTGAATGATGAAGCACATTTCACTTTTCTATTTATTATTTTTTTTTCTGCATCCATGCTAATCCATTTACTCATTGCCTTTTCATTTGGTTTTCATTCACTTTTTATTTAAGTTTATTCAAACAGCTGCCATGTAGTGCTCCTTAGGTTGTCATCATAATTTTTACTTTCATGCTTGAAAAATGCTTTCAGCGGTGCAGGGAGGATTTACGTTAATTTTCCTTTTCTTTTACTGGAGAGAAAAGCATGGTGCATTTCTTCATTCAATTTAAGTCATCCGCCACACCTTTTTTTTTATTTCTTTCTAACTTTCTTTGAAGTTGTTTTTACATGGTTTGCTAAATAGGAGATGTTGATTTATTTTGGAGCAAAGCTGAAATTTTCTTTAAATTTTGTTGCACGTTACATTACAATTTGTTTGAGAGCATTATTAGGTGATGATTCATTTCTCTTTGCTTTAAAAGAATGAATTGCACGATGATTCACCTCTGATTCACGCTCATCATTTTCTTGCTTCCAAAAGCGTGGTGTTTTTCTTTTTTTTTGGCTTTAGGAAAAGTGGTGTTTTTCTTTTATTTTTTAGCTTTAGGGAAAATTGCTAACTTAATTTGGTTAAGCAAACAGTTGAATTTTTTTGGAGAAGTTTCATACTTTTTCTTCTAGAATGAAGTAGTTTAGTCCTAAATTTTATTTTCAATGTCTTGTGTTATTTTTAATTTTCTGTTTGTTTTATTTTTGTTTTGTGGTGTTTTACTTGATGTAACTTTAAGTTTGCACTAATAATTTTAATACATTAATGGAAGCGCCTAGCTCATTTATCTTGCTTTACTGTTAGGGTTTTCTTTTAAGTGTTGATTCTGTGATGAATAGCATTTTATTTCTTTAGCTTAAGTGTTGTGTCAGGATAACATGCCAAATGTTTCTTTATTATCTGCTACATTTTAATTAGTTTACTAATCTTGTTTTAGAGACCGTTTGGTTTCAATGTAGAACCGTTCAGTCATCTGTAGGACCATTCGGTCTTCATGCTTTGTTTAGTTATTTTAATGTTTTCGATTATGTTTGGTTGTATTTAATTTCTAGTTTTACTTTAATTTTATTCTCCTTGCAAGAACACATTCAAACCCCCCTCCCTTTCGTGTCTGGCCTAATTCTCGAACCACATTTGGTCCTTGAGAGACGACCTAGGAGTCATTTCCTAACTATACTGCATTTCTCATATGCAATCAAATTTGTATGGGCTGCGACAACCCGTCAAAATTTTGGCGTCGTTGCCGGGGACCAACAATTCGGTTTTAGGTCCTTTGTTGTGTTAGTGTCTGTTGTGTCTTTCAAGCATTTTTCAAGCATGAAAGTAAAAATTATGATGACAACCTAAGGAGCACTACATGGTAGCTGTTTGAATAAACTTAAATAAAAAGTGAATGAAAACCAAATGAAAAGGCAATGAGTAAATGGATTAGCATGGATGCAGCAAAAAAAATAATAAATGGAAAAGTGAAATGTGCTTCATCATTCAACCAAAGTCACCGAACATCAACATTTTTCCAGAAAAAATTGCTCCCAGCTGAGTGCTCCCAAATTAAACGTTCCTCCAAGGATAGAAATGGAAAAATTTCGGCTAAAAGCTCTCCATTCAACGAAAATCCAAGAAAGTCCACATTGTTCTTAGAAGAGAATTTGCTGTGTGAAAAAAAAAAAACGTTCCAGCAAAAGTGTAGCAAAGTGAATGATGACTGCCCCCCTTCAAATCCTAGGTCCGTGTGTGCCTTAAAAATGGGTGGGGTCCACCCTAAAGAAACCTAGGGTTTGGTGACACATGTCCCTCAAAGTTTGGGCCCATCATAAAATTTGCCAACATTGGCACAATGCACCAAAATCTTAATTGAAGTTCCTAATCAACTAGATTACAATTTTAATTAAATTTGCAATGACTAAATGTTGAATCTTGAATGTCCACGCCACCTCCTAATGCTCCAAAATATGTCTCCAATATTTTCCCTACAAATAAAAATGCAATTAATTAGCTTAGAAAATTCAAATTAGTGAAAATGCGAATTTCCGACCAAATTAAGCAGAATTAGGAAAAACGGGGAAAGAACGGACAATTAAGCACAATTCCCTGATTAATTCTTGCACAATAAACTAAGTGAAATCAATAAAATATCGACTCATCAAAATAGAGAACACTTAGTCTTTTGCACTCCTGGGCAAAATCAAGACGCAAAACAGGGAACATTTCAACGGACATCAGGGAAATGACACAGACTCAACATACAGACAACAAAGACTGACAAGGAAAGAAACAGAATTACACAATCCTCAAGAAATCTGGACAGAGAAAGGGAGTAGACAGTATCCAACATAGAATCAAGGAAAGTAGATACTCACGGAAATCATCCAAGCAATTCTAAGCATGTCAAAATAATCAATCAGTTCAAGAGGTGAATCAAAAGTAACAAAATTTCACAGAAAGCAAATAATGTCAAGTGTTTCTCTCAAGTGTCTAGGGTAAATAATGTTAACTCAATGCACTCAAGAAAGCAAACACAAACAGACTTGGCAAGCCTCTAATATCAACACTCAAAACATATATGCATGTTCAAATCAAAAGGTCTTTTATGGATGTAATGGGGCCAAGGACAAGGGAGGATAAATATGGATGAGAAGCTACAAACCAAAAGGAATAGAGGAGCAATGGGGAACAAGTGAAAACACAGTCAAATCGCACCCAAAACCCTCTAATTTAATCCCCTTCTTGACTCCGTCATTCACACAAATTTTTTATTTTTCTCATTTTTCTGTATTTTTTTCTTTTTTTTTTCATCTTGTCTCTTTTCTGATCTCTCTTTTCAGAACACAACTCCAAGAGACAAGACGCACATATATTTACAAAACAAATAAGAAGAGGAACCAACTAGCCAATTCATCTGAATCTCCCAAGAGACCACACTTATTCCCAAAACAATTCCAAACCTCCAAAATTCCCTAAGGTTAAGGTAATCATGGTTTTTCACTTAGGGCTAGTGTATGAGCTTCAAAACAAAGAAATGGGGAAAGCATAGGCTCAAAGGGGCTATCAAAGGATCAAAACAGGGTAGGCTCACTTGGCTAGAAAGGCTCAACAACAAAACTGCCTTTATCACTTTCAAACATGCATATGAATCAAGAATCATCAAAAAGAGTCAAGCCAAAGCATATGTGCGAGCAATCAAGAGATATAGCACACAAGAAAGAACATAAAGTGGCTCAAATCTCACACAGGGTAATTTCTATTACAATCAATCACTCTCTCAAACATCATAATCATCTTTCCAAGCAAAGAAAAGCATGGATTTCAAGCCAATCAGAGTATCAATGAAGTGAAAGAGAAGTCTGCAACCTAAACAAAGTCCAGAAATCAAGAGAAACATGCAAAAATGTACACAAGACACAACGAAAACTACCTAGAAAACAAAAAATTTAATGCGGAAAACAAAAACTAACAAAGAAAAATCAGAATCTCCCCCAATAGACCACACTTAAACTACACAGTGTCCTCAATGTGTCACNAGCATAAGATCAGAAATCAGAACAGTCTACAGATCATGGACAAGTGCAATAAAAGTGGGAGAGGAGGAGAAGGGAAAAGAAAACTCCCCTGATCATGGTGGCAGTTGCCAAATTTTGGACTTTCAGGGAGATCTCTTCCACCACCGGATCCAAAAAAAAGTCTTGAGGAGGAATTGCTTCAGTCTCCAGAATTGATCAAGCAGGGGAATGTCCTCCACAGCTGGATCCAAGAAGCAATGATTGTTGATGAGTGGGTTCAGCTGGTGCCCCTTGATATTTAAGCTTTTGTGTACACTGGCACCCTTGTCTTCCACCGGGGATGTTTGTTTATCAAGCTCATGTGTACCTCCTACAATAGGGTTAGTGCATTGTGGCTCCACAGAAATAACATGCAGAGGTATAACACCCAATCTCAGTGTAACAAGCTGACCCTCAGATATAGCCTCAGAACATGAATCAAGTTCAGAAATAGAAACAATATCAATCACAGGTTCAGATTCATGTTTAATGCATGGAGAACAAACATTCAGATGCGATAACACAAAGTGGTTCTCATCATGCAAAGAGGGGGAATGAAAATCATGTTCATCAACAATATAATCATCAACATACCCATCATCAGCATAATCATCAACAACAAATTCTATATCAGGTATGTTTACCTCCACTTCCTTGAAGATTGGTAGATTGGTGACAGGTGAAAGTGGTCTACCTATCTCAAAAGTGGTGTTCATATCTGTTTGGTCCTCCAATTCTTCATCAGTCTCCTCAAGTGCAAGAGTGGGGACATAGTAGTGTGGGAAAGTAGATGGCGCAGTAGTAAGATCATGACTCTGCTCCCCATCTCCTATGTGGGTGGCACTGACATAACCTGGAAGCTGAACAATCTGGAATGATGATTCCTCTGAAACTTGAGACTGTTCCTCGGTGAGTTGAGTAGCCATCTGCCCCATCTGATCAATCAAACTCTGAATGGATGCTCTGGTCTCTTGCATGAACTCAATGTTCTGCATGGTCATCTGCCTCAATAACTCCTTCAATGTAGGCTCAGAAGTAGTGGAAGGATGAGGAGTTGCTTGGGCAGGTTGATAGGACTGCAGCTGTTGTGGTTCCTGGACAGGTGGAGAAGGCATACAAGAATTCAGAAATGGTTGATATTGTTGTGGAGCATCATACCATCCCAAGCTAGGGTCATTCCATCTAGGATCGTTACTGTGACCATACTAAGCAAGGAAGAATTTATCCAAGAACATATGCTTAAGATATTCCCAAGAAGTCATGGATCCTGGAGGAAGACCATAAAGTCAATCCCTTGCTGCTCCTTGTAGTGAATGCAGAAATGCCCTTAAAAACATGTGATCATCAGGGACATGAGGAGGTTTCATTGAAGAGGAAATGGTGTAGAACTCCTCCAAATGTCTGTGAGGGCATTCACTTGCAAAACCATGAAACTTAGGCAACAAATGTGTTAGTCTAAAGGTGAGAACGAAATGAACATCATCCTCATGAAGTGAAACTGGCTCCGAAAGAGCACTCTCATGAGTGGGAGGGTGAGTCATATTTTTCTCAGCACAGAAATCAGCAGAGTATACATCATAATCATAGGCACTGACAGAATAAGCATTATTCACAGAATCAAAATAGGTAGACATGTAGAAAAGGGGGGGGGGGAAGAAGAATGGAATGAAAATATACAACTAAAGCTATCTAAATGAAACACAAAATGACGAACACACAAAACAGAACATCACCCTCACAACATTTACGTTAATTTTCCTTTTCTTTTACTGGAGAGAAAAGCATGGTGTATTTCTTCGTTCAATTTAAGTTAGCCGCCACACCTTTTTTTTTTATTTCTTTCTAGCTTTCTTTGAAGTTATTTTTACACGGTTTGCTAAATAGGAGATGTTGATTTATTTTGGAGCAAAGCTGGAATTTTCTTTAAATTTTGTCGCACGTTACATTACAATTTGATTGAGAGCATTATTAGTTGATGATTCATTTCTCTTTGCTTTAAAAGAATGAATTGCACGGTGATTCACCTCTGATTTACGCTCATCATTTTCTTGCTTCCAAAAGCGTGGTGTTTTTCTTTTATTTTTTTTTTGGCTTTAGGAAAAGTGGTGTTTTTCTTTTTAAGTGTTGATTTTGTGATTAATAGCATTTTATTTCTTTAGCTTAAGTGTTGTGTCAGGATAACATGCCAAATGTTTCTTTATTATCTGCTGCATTTTAATTAGTTTACTAATCTTATTTAAGAGACCGTTTAGTTTCAATGTAGAACCGTTCAGTCATCTGTAGGACCATTCGGTCTTCATGCTTTGTTTAGTTATTTTAATGTTTTCGATTATGTTTGGTTGTATTTAATTTCTAGTTTTACTTTAATTTTATTTTCCTTGCAAGAACACCTTCAAACCCCCCCCCCTTTCGTGTCTGACCTAATTCTCGAACCACATTTGGTCCTTGAGAGACGACCTAGAAGTCATTTCCTAGCTATACTGCATTTCTCATATGCAATCAAATTTGTATGGGCTACGACAACCCATCAGGGGACAACAACAAAGGGAGAATTCTTGGAAAAGGAGATATTGGAAGTAAAGACACCTTGATGATCAAAGACGTACTGTATGTAGAAGGACTAAGGCACAATTTAATTAGCATTAGTCAACTATGCGACAAAGGACTCAAGGTAACCTTTGAACAGAATTCTTACACCATTTTCGAAAATGATTCTTCTGAAGTTGCACTAAAAGGAATTAGACATAATAATATTTATTTAATTGATTTAGAAAATGCATCAAATAAAAATATTTCATGTCTAGTTGTCAAAGAAGAAAATCCATGGTTGTGGCATAAGCGTGCGGCTCATATTCTTATGCAACAATTAAATAAACTCATTTCTAGAGATTTAGTAATTGGTCTACCAAAATTAAAGTTTGTAAACGACAAGTTGTGTGATGCATGTCAACAGGGTAAACAAGTTAAAACCTCTTTTCAATCAAAAAATATTGTTTCTACTTTGAAACCCTTAGAACTCCTACACATGGATTTATTTGGTCCTTCAAGGATAAAAAGCTTTGGTGGAAATTATTATGCTTTGGTTATTGTAGAAGATTTCTCAAAATATACTTGGACCTTATTTCTTACTCTTAAAAATGAAGCCTTCAAAGAATTTAAAAAATTTGTTGTTTTAGTTCAAAATGAAAAGGATCTAAAAATAAAAACTATTAGAAATGACCATGGTGGTGAATTTCAAAATGAATTATTTGAAAATTTTTGTGAAGAACATGGTATTTCTCATAACTTTTCTGCACCTAGAACTCCCCAGCAAAATGGAGTTGTAGAAAGAAAGAACAGATCCTTAGAGGAACTTGCTCGTACTATGTTAAATGAAAATAATGTTCCTAAACAATTTTGGGCTGATGCTGTGAGTACTGCTTGCTATGTTTTTTATATAGAATGCTTATTCGACCTATTTTGAAACGTACTCCAAATGAACTTTTTAAAAATAGAAAACCAAATTTCTCTCATTTAAAAATTTTTGGATGCAAATGTTATGTTTTAAACAATGGAAAACAAAATTTAGGAAAATTTGATTCCAAAGCTGATGAAGGTATTTTTCTTGGATATTCTTTAACAAGCAAAGCATATCGAATTTTTAATCGAAAAACTTTCACAATAGAAGAATATGTACATGTTGCTTTTGATGAAATTGTGGACCTTGAGGTAAAACCTCTTGAGTCAGAAGAATCTGATGCAAGTAGTAGCGAAAATTTATTAAAGACACCAACTGAAGAAAAAGATGTCAATCCTCAGGATGAAGAGTTAAGCACAATATGGTAACAACCCAGAGGATTATCATTAGACAATACTATTGGAGACATCACTAAAGGGGTAAGCACAAGAATCAATGTAATAAATTTTTGCTTGAATGTTGCTTTTCTATCACAGATGGAACCGAAAAACATCAAAGAAGCCCTTCAAGATGAACAGTGATTTATTGCAATGCAAGAAGAACTCAACCAGTTTGAAAGAAATCAAGTCTGGGAACTAATTCCCAGAAAAGACACTCATCAAGTAATTGGAACAAAGTGGGTGTTTAGAAACAAACTGGATGAAGAAGGGAATATCACCAAGAATAAAGCTATTCTTGTTGCACAAGGATACAATCAAGAAGAAGGTATAGATTATGACGAGACATATGCTCTGGTTGCCAGGTTAGAGGCAAAACGCCTACTTCTTGCCTATGCATCTATAATGAAGTTTAAACTATTTCAAATGGATGTTAAAAAGTGCTTTTCTAAATGGGTATATCAAAGAAGATGTTTATGTTGAACAATCACATTTATAAATTAAAGAAGGCACTTTATGGTTTAAAACAAGCACTTAGATCTTGGTACGAAAGACTTAGCAATTTTCTAATAGAAAATGATTTCAACAGAGGAAAAATTGATTCAACATTGTTTATCAAAAGAGAAGGAAAACATTTTCTGATTATTCAAGTATATGTTGATGATATCATATTTGGATCTTCTGACAAAACTCTTTGCGAGAATTTTGCTAAGACCATGCAGGGTGAATTCGAAATGTCAATGATGGGAGAGCTTACATACTTCCTCAAGCTTCAAATCAAGCAGAAGGAGGAAGGTACATTCATCTCTCAAACTAAATATTGCAAAGACATCCTTAAAAAGTTTGAGATGGACAAATCTAAAGAAGCATCTACTCCCATGGGAACATCATGTTACTTGGACAAAGATGAGTCAGGTAAAGAGGTAAATCAAACCAAATACAGAGGTATGATTGGTTCTTTATTATATCTTACTGCTAGTAGACCTGATATTTTGCAAAGTGTTTGTGTGTGTGCTAGGTATCAATCTAGTCCTAGGGAATCTCATCTTACTACAGTTAAGCGTATTTTAAAATATCTTAAGGGAACAACATCTTTTGGCTTATGGTATCCTTCAGGAGCTGAACCTAGTCTTATAGGATTCTCAGATGCTGATTATGGAGGTTGTAAGATATATAGAAAAAGCACTAGTGGAACCTTTCATTTTCTAGGTAGCTCTCTAGTTTCCTGGCACTCTAAGAAACAAGCCTGTGTAGCCCTGTCAACCACTGAAGCTGAATACATTGCTACGGGTAGTTGTTGTGCACAAATCTTATGGATGAAACAACAATTAGAAGACTATGATATTCATCTAGATCACATTCCGCTTAAGTGTGATAATACTAGTGCCATAAATCTTACAAAAAATCCAATCATGCATTCTAGAACCAAGCATATTGAAATTGGGCATCACTTCCTTAGAGATCATGTGCAAAAAAGGGATTGTGAAATAGAATTCATTGACTCTAAGCATCAATTAACAGATATTTTTACCAAGCCATTACCTAAGGATAGATTTTTTGAGTTTAGAAGGGACATAGGGATACTAGAAATTGTCTAATATGTGTTTTCTAGCTTAACTATGCATGTCACTCAAGAACGTATTTAATCTGCTTGTAAATCGATTAAAAGCGCTACTACACTTATTCATTGAAATTACGAATGGATTAATTGATTAATCCAAGTTTTAATCAATTATCTAATCGATTAAAATCCACTTTAATCGATTAAATGCGCTCCAGACTGTTTTTTTCGAAATTTTGCGCTGCATTGATTGTTCTAGCCGTTGCCAACGTCTCTAAACGGCTATAAACGGCCATTTCTTCAAAATCTGAACGTTGGGGGGCCTCCTTGGTCCTATTTATACCCCATTTGGTTCCTACTTTCCATAATCAAACCATTCTTAAGCTCTTTTTCATTTGCTTACCTTTCTCAACCTCCTACCTACAAGTATTCCCCTTCCTTGTCTCACTATATGGTTGCTCCAAGAAGTAGAAGGAGAAGAAGAAGTGAAGTGTCGGAAAGTAGCACTCGCCAACGTGATGCTTCCATTGAAGGGTGGATATCAGATGAACAAGATCAACAATCTTTTTCCCAATTTTGGAAGGAAAGGAAGATGTTAAAACAAAAGTTCATTGATCTAGCATGGTACACCTCATACAACTTCTCATTTCCCAATCTTATAATTGAACAAGGGGTTCAACATATAATGGAACTCCGCGGAAGGTACTATCCCGATCTTGTTCGTGTATTTTATTTCAATTTAAAAGTTCGTGATGGGATTTTTCAAACAAGGGTCAAAGATGTAGACATTGTCTTAGACAATGATATTTGGATAAATGTGGCAAAAGTGCCTGTATTAGAAAATTCGCAGATTGTTCCCAATGACTTTGCCAATTTCAACAAAATACTGGTGTATTAGTCGTTCCTCCGCAATCCTCGTCAACACAACGCCTGTCTTTTCCTTGCTGGAGGACTAAAGATGGAAGAACGTCTTTTGCACTACCTAATCGTGTTGCTCCTATGTCCTATAGGGTCTAACCATGCACAGTGCTCTGAGACTGATCTCATCATCATGTACGGGATACTTCAGAGCATTCCACTCAACTGGCCTCATCTACTTCGAACCATCATGTTCAAAGCCAAAAGGTTAGATGTTGCGCCGCTCCCATACCCTCTCCTTGTCTCCCAGATATGTGAATATAAAGGAGTAGATGTCTCCAATGAACACTATGAGACTCTACTTTCGGGCCATAAAATTGGAGATAATTCCCTTCGACAAATGGGATTCATCAAACAAGGGAACTCCTACGTTCACCCTGAGGATGTTGCTCGTGGTCAGGCAAATGACGATGAAGATGCAGATATCCACATGCTTGAACCCACTAATGTTGCTGGACCATCTCACGTAAATGAAGAATATAGTCTAGAGAGTCTTTCTAGACAAATGTCTGAGATGGCTAGACTTCAACATGAGATGATGGCTATCCAAAATACTCGCCATGAGGAGATATGCACTCATCTCAAGAGCCTTGATGAAAGGATATCAGGATTAGAAAGGCGTTTTGATAGTGATGATAGTGATGTGTTATAGACTTGCCTTGTGCGTTTTATTGTATTCCTTGCAATTTTAAAAAATTAAATAATATTGTGTGTTTTATTTGTTTGTTTATCTTCTTAAATTATGCATACATTCTTGTATTAAGGGGGAGTCATAACTTAATAAGTATTAATTCATACAACTTTTCTCTTATGATAAAAAAAGGGGGAGAAAATAGTTTAAAGATCCTTTTATTTTCTAATGCTCTCTTCCTTTATGAGTTGTGTTTGTTTCAGATTATTAAAAAGCTTTAAACTTAGAGATAGTTTTTTATCATCATCAAAAAGGGGGAGAATGTTAGCAAAAAATTAAAGACGAAGTTTTGATGATATACAGAATTGCACAACACATGATCCAAGAAGACAAATTGAAGATCTCTTATTATTGAAAGCTTTTGTAATAATCATAGTTGATGTGTTAGTGCTCAAATATGTAATAGGGTTTGATTCATGTACTCTATATATGATTAATTGCTGTTTAGAATCAAACACAAGCTGTTTTAATTGATTAAACCTAGTTTTAATCGATTAAAACGAGGCTAGCACGAAAACTCAAATGGCTCTAGAATAATCGATTAACACTAGCTTTAATCAACTAGTTAATCGATTAAAATCAGGAATAATCGATTAACACTAGCCGTTGGAGGTTTCAGGTTTAAAAAACCTAGCCGTTGTACTCATTTTAATCGATTAATACTAATATTAATCGATTAAATGCGTTAAATGGCCAGTTTTCAAAGAATGGAAGAGTAGTGGCCTGAGTCTATAAATTGGCTCACTTTTTCCTTCAAAAACAACTCTTCCCTTGTGCTTGAAACATCTGAAATCATTGAGAACATTGTGTTTGCGCTGAAGCTAAAGAAACTCTTGTCTGCAAAGCTGTGAAGTGCTACTACGGTGACAGAGGAATAGCTTGTTCATCCTTGGTGCGTTTGAGGAAGTGTTTGGAAGAGAATCATCCTTCGTGAAGTATTGGAAGGAGGTGTTCATCCTTTGTGAAGACTCAAAGGAGGTGTAAGTTCATCTCTTGTGGTTTCAAGAGAGGTGGTATTCTAAACTCTTACAAGTTAATTTTCTGCGTGATTATTAATTGTAATTGTTTTGTGTTTAGTGAAAAAGGTTTATCTTGTTTTTGAGATAAGGACTGGACGTAGGATCTTTGTGATCTGAACCAGGATAAAATCATCTGTGCAATTTTTCTCTCTTCCTTACTCTATTTATTTCAGTGTAATTATCGGCTTAGTAAGTGAATTTGAGAAAAATACTAAAAGGCACGAAAAAGTCATATAACCAATTCACCCCCTCTTGGTTTGTTATTCCATGCTAATAATTTTGTTGCAGCGATTCTAACATTAACGATATCAAAAGATGAAGCCAGAAACTAAGATAAAAATTTGTAAATAAATAACGAACGAAAGCCGAAAAGTAACTATTCCATTCAAACAATGGGGATACAAGTAAAAATCACAATATAAAACGGGCGGTAGGGTAAACAAACCAAGTGCATGTTTACCCTCCGCCCGGCAAAATAATCTAACTACATTCCAAAAAAGTACCCCCAACGTACACCAAAATATCATAAAATTAATCCTATTTCTAGGCACCCTCCCTCGCAACGTCGTTCGCGCCCTCCGCCGCATTGCCAACCCCTTCCTCAATGGCAACCTCTGTGACGGCCGGTAAGCCAACGTACGTTAACACCCCGTCGTACACATCCTTCTCCAGATCAAACCCAAGGTCCAGAGGTTTCTCTACCTTGAGAAGTACTTAAGCCTGTCGAAGGGCCTTGTAAAACCCTTCCTCATGCTCGGCCACCATGCTGGAGTTAAGCTCAACTATCTTCTCCCAGGTTGCCTTCAAATCTAGGCGGACGGCATTGAGGTCGGTCTGCAGTTTGACGGTCCCTTCCTGAAGTCTTTTTTCAATCTCCCACTGAACAATGGTTGCCTCCTTCAGCTGCTTGCACTCCTCGGTCAGCTCAGAGTTCGTAGTGCGCACGCCCTGCAGCAAGTCGGTCGTCTCTTTCAACTTTGCGGAAGTTTTGGAAAGTTCTTTTCTAGTTTCGGCCGATCGCTTGCCCTCTTCTTCCCTCGCCTTGCGGAGGATCTCCAATTCCAATTCGAGGACCTTTACCTTCTCTTGCTCCTTCAGAAGGGCAACCTTTACTTCCCCTGACCCTCAAACGTCCCCGAGCTCTCAAAGGAACCCCATCATGGAGGCAGTACGGCTTGACATCTCAAAAATAGCGTCCAGCAAAGCTGGACCAGTTATGGACTCCAAGATGGAACGCTGAACCGGACCCATGTGAAAGTCCATGCGCCGACGCACGCTGTAATCAGTGCTAAAAACTCCGCCCAGAAGTAGAACGGACGGGTCGCTTCCTTAACGGTTCTTTTTCGATGTCGACTTATCCCCTTCTTTACGAGACCTACGCCGCTTACGAGACAGGGCGAATGCGCCGGCAGAGGCTAATTGAGAGGTCGCCTCAGTAAGAGGTTGAAAGCTTCCAGCAGGAACGATTATGGGGTTGGAGGAGCCTTCCCCGACTAAGGCTTGGGAGCTCCCCGAGAGATTTGTTTTCTCCTTAACAGGTACACCCTCTGGGACCGGCCCACCCGACAGAGGACGGACTGCAGCGACGGTTACTCGATCGGCAGGTGGCGGGCGTCTCGGGGGAGGGGGGGAATGCCACCACTTTTGGCAACCGAAGGAGCGGCGGAAGACCTTCTCTTAACGATAAAAAGTTGGATTGATGGGGAATCGGGGCGGCCATGATATCTGAAAAAAAAAACAACAACTTCAGTTAAGTCCTCACCATAATAATAAATTGCAAATCGAACTAATACCATACCGAGTGCCCTCCGGCTACAGTCCTCAAAAGGTAGGCAGTCAACAAAGTTGCGAACGGGGAGGCGGCGTGGAAGAGTGTCGATGACGTCAATCACGCAAAGATCGGAAATGTCTAAATCATAATTGATATAAGCCTTCATCCTCGTCGGGTTCTTCATCCAATAGAAAGGAAAAAGAGGAGACCCATTCTCGTCAAAGAAATCACGATGCTCGGCCTCATTAATAACCACTTTAAAATATTGGTCTATGAAACTTTTATAAGACTCGGAATATGGCTTGAGTAGAGTCTGGTCTGTCACTGAAGTTAGAGAAACCCACCCTCCCTTCAGGGGCGGACGGACGTCGAAGTAATATAGAAAAGAGGGAACAGTAGGTGCTACACCCGCTGCCAAACACATTACACCAAATGCTTGGACCACTGCCCAAGCATTTGGATGAAGTTGAGTAGGTGCTACGTTTAAGGCGCGCAGCACCCCCATTTGAAAATCCGTAAATGGGATTCGAATATGCAACTGGTCAAAAAAGGTTGCATACACGAAGAAAAAATCCGACTCGCTGGAGGCTTTCCCATGGCACACACGCTCATTTTCACGACCAACCGCTAGATGTATCAACCGGGCGTCGACTTCGTCTCTTACCAAATATGATCGGTCAACAAAATCTCCGAGGCTCGTGTGCGAAAGGGTAGATACTTAGGTATTTATGTCGAATCCAGCCCAATCATAACCTGTCACCAACAGTAAACCGCTGACCGGAACAAGGGTAACTGGATCGATCCTCACCCCACCTTGCAGTAAAAAAAGGGGGACCTCGTAGAAAATCCGACCCGCAACCAGAGGAGGAGTCCAAGAACCATCATCGCCTCCACCGGCATTTGGAGCAACCTCTGTAGCGGGGGGCCCTCTGAAGAAGAAACGTCGTCGAAAGCCGAGTCAGTGGAAGAAGAACCCGCGTAATGACTGCCATCATCTCCACTGCCACCACCCATGCCACCACCGCCGCCGCGACCTGAAGACTCCAAAGAAGACTCAATGGGAACATATTCCATTTTTATTACTTGAGGGAAAACAAATTAGAAGCAGGAAGAGGTTGAAGATGATGATCAACACTCCCAAGCACCCCTATTTATAGAAAATTTTTGAAACGACAGAACTCATCCCCGCCATCCAAAAAATGCCATCAACAACGACTCAGATCGAGCGACGTTGCGGTTACCCAACACAAACAACCTCAGAAAAAACGCCACATGTTCTTTCCCGCCCAAAACGTTCTCGAAGAATCCGAAGCAACAACCCCTTAAACCGCTTGGTATCCCGTGCAAACCCTACGGTAATGTAATTACCTAGGGCTTGGGGGCCTGTGTACCATATGGACCGGACGGAACACGAGGGAAGGCTAAACAGGATCGCAGCGTGAACATAAGCCGACCAGAACGGACAATCAGTTTAACGAAAAATAACCAAGTCTTATAAAACTATATACCCACTATTCCCTATACCTCGCCACTACTCCGAGAACTAGACGTAGCAGACGGTCCTGCTGACATACGACGACCGTGACGGTAAGGGTTTTGACGAATATCTGCATGATTATCATAAGCCGATTTGTCCATAATACCGACCGTCCGGAGCGGACGGTCGGCTAGGCAGAAAACTATAATTAATGTCGCATTATGGAATAAACACAATTAGCGAGGAGGGCCCCCAGATTGGGCCGCAATTGAGAATCAACTAATCATAGGCCCATGACAGACACTATAAATACCAGTCAACAGGTGAAAGGTGGTTGGTTACATTGAATGCTCATTTACTCTTACTAGACACTTTCACTACAAGAAAATTGCAAGTTATCTACGAATATTTATATACAGATTTTAATCCGTATATAAAATAGATATATTTATCAAAATTTATCAATAATCGTGGTCATCATTTCAAGTTCTCTCAAAGGATGAACCCTAAGAGGGTTTCTTCTCCTTCATTGCCGCACCTTCTCCAGAGATATATGAACCCTTTCGAGCTCTCACTGATATACAAAGCCTCGCTCACTCTAAGTTCAGCGCCTCCCCTTGCCTCCACTCTCATTCACTCTCAGCTTAGTCCCTTCTCACCATCACTCTCCATCGCCGGCAGTCCATGCCACTGTCTCGCCATGAGTCCCTTTCGTAATCACTCCCTTTGGCTCTCATTCGCTCTCGCTTGCTTCTGTCCATAAGTCCCCCTCGGCGTCACTCCATCTGGTAATAGCTTCTCTCATGGTTCATTCATAAAACCGTAAAATTGGAAGATCAGAAAACCCTAATTTAAGATATTTTCGGTGAAATGTTTTTTTTTTTTTTTTCTCATTATGTTTTTGTTGGAGTTTTCTTTAAAACCGTGGAAAATAGGGTAATGTGAGTAAAGCCCATGAAAAATTTACTCACTCACACTCGTCAATGGTGAGGCTTAGGACGGGCATTGATTCGGCGTTCTGGGACCTCAATGTGGCCTCGCCGTAGTGCCACGACGGTTGGGCCAAGTCCGTTCCCGGAGACCCTTTTCCGGTGGAAGCCTCCGTTGCCAGCAAAGTGCTCCGCCCCCAGCAATTTTCCTTCCTCTAAAAGGAGCTCCCTTTTCCCATTGTCGCTCCCTTGCTCTCTCCCACTTTCCCCCAAGGGTTTGGACTCCTTCGGTCTCTAGGACCTTCTCCTCAAACTCTCCTCTTCTCGTTGGTACCTAACTTTTTCACTCTCAAACAACTTGCTTTCGCTACTCTTTTGTGATTTTGACAGTTCTTGTGATTTGGTTGATGTTGATGGAAAATGGGGTCTCCAGCTTTTGATTGACAGTTCTTGTTATTGATATGTTAAGGTTATATTCGTTGGGGAACTTTTTATTTGGAAAAGTCTTTTATCTGGCATGTTCCAGAATTTCATTTGCGTGCATTGATTTCCAATTACCTGGTTGTTGTATCAAGAGTATGATACGGGGGAACATGGTGAAAACCTTGTGAGTTTACGGGTCAAAGTTTGGTGGCCAAGGATCATGAGTAAGTACTTGGCATGTCTTGAAATTTTCATATGTTGTCACTGTCAGTGTAAATTGTTTTAAGAAGCAGCAAGAAAGTGGTTCATATGGTTTTACATTTCCTTTTAAATTTAATATGTACTTTGGATTGCAACTTAAGGAGTTTTAGCTGCATTCCTTACTACATGTCCTTCGGTCACCAGTAACTTTGCATTGGTAGACTCATGTGAAGCAAGAGTTTCAAATNAATTNNGGCATGGATTTTGTGTTTGTTTGGTCAATTCTACATTAGTTCCATTATATCTTTATTCGAGTCTAAAATCACTTCATTGTCTCTTTTTCAATCAATTAAATTTCTACTCCCAATAAACAAATTAGTTTCTTCTCCAAGGGTTTGCTTATCAAATTTTGATCCTACAACTGCATTATTGACGACAGACTTACCTTGAACCAGTTTAAGTTTATCAACAATTGGTGGTTTCACTTGGCTAATAATTTTCATTTTCTGATGAGGAGCTTTTGCGCTTGACTGCATCTCACTGCGAATTTTCTCCAAGTCATCATCAATCATATATATTAGCATCAAAAGTCTTTTGTTTCCTTAGCATTTGACATGTAGTATATATAACTATAATGTATCTAATTTGATTCATGTTACATAACTAGTTGGTTTTGATACAGGAAAAACTAGAAATAGTTAAGAAGGATTGTGAAGCAATTAGTGCTGTCAAAGGATTTGTAAGACCATATTCTCTTGTAAGTTATGAAAAATTTCAAGAATAAAGCTTTTGAAGATTACTTTAACTTTAATTTGTTTTTTTTTTTTGCTTTTGAATATTGCAAGTGCATGAATCATCTGATATTGGGTTGCTCTGTTTACATCAATGCTTAATGGTCCTGTTAAGTTTTTTTTATTATAACCACTTATTAGTTATGAACCTGTTTGGAACAATGCAAATATCTTTATTATAACCATTCTTTAAGGTAATATGGACTCTTCTAATTTTCATCATAATAAATAAATTTAGACAAAATTTAAATTAATATAAATAGATAAGTTTATGTCCTGTTGCTAGATACAAAATAAATTGTAGAAAACTAAACAATATCAATGCATATTTTTCAAAACACTGAAAAAATGATTCTTGGTAGCATTGTCAATGTTGGAAACATGTCATTTTTTTTCTGCCTCTTTATACCTACTTTTTGGATGATTAAGTAATAAATCTTTATAATAATGCAGAAAACTGTTGCTTAACAGTTAGGTGATTTGCAAAAATAATCTTGATATGTGACTCCAAGTTATGCATATTTTATAGAACACTCAAAGCCTAAATACAAAGTTCTTTAGCTAGCAGGTTAGTTTGTTTGATGATTGATAATGTGGGGTAAATAGCTATGCTTATTTTTCATTTGTAAGACGTAATCGTCTTGTACTATGAATCATACTTTTAGATCATTATATCATTTGATGGAGTTGGAGGAGTTATTCTGCAATTAAATTCCAGGACCTTAAATTATACTCCAATATCTAAATGAATTTCCAAAACTTAGTACATTTGTTTAATAGAGGAATCTAATACACTGGCATACATTATTAAAAAAACATTTAGAATAAATGTTAATTAACAAGTTTATGAATTTAAACACACTTTACTGTTGGAATACAAAGACATAAACACTGCATGCAACAATGATGATTACATGTGAATAAAATATGAAGGAAATTCTGAGATGCAGGGACAAACTAATATTGAAGTTATTAGTATGAAATGAGAAAAAAAGGGACTATTCATCTTTTACCTGGTGAGAATTTAGACTTATTAAATATAGTTTTAATTAAAATTGGTATGCAAAAGAACCATTGTGTTGATTATAATCCCAACTAGGTTGAGTTATAGGCAATCCCAGTTAATGGAAGTTACACGCAGGGGTAATGTTCATTGAACTTAATATTTTGTTAGCTTTTGATCATGTCATTTCATCATGTCCCAGCATGAAATATTTATTTTTGGGTTCTTGCAGTTTAGTAGAATTGTTTAGGTTTTTGAGAANCCAAACCCAAATAAATGTTTTAGACCTATCCAAGGTTATTTTTGGGTTCTTGCAATTTAGTAGAATTATAAAACTGCCTTTTTTAATCTATAGTGAATTTTATTTGATTGGAAATTGTTATTCTCAAAGGATGAAAGCTTCTTAGTCATAATTTCAGTTGTTTAATCTGAATTTTACTAAGTTATTCAAACTTTAATCTGAAATTCAAAAATTTCTTTTAATCTTTTACATCTTAAAAGTATTTTAAAAAGAAAAACCCTAATGAATAGGTATGTTTAACTTGTGCTTGAATAGATGTTGTAGGGGAGTGGTGGAATGCTAATGTTGTTGATGTGAGAACGAAGCAGAGGAAACTGGTCTTGGTCCAGTTGATTCAGATGCCTACACCATTAACGGCTTGCCCAGTGATTCTTACCATTGCTCTCAAAATTGTAAGTCAATTATTCACCATAATTTGGAAATCACATATAGCTCATACTATATAATCAATCGACACATATAATTCAAATTCTCATAATTAAATAAAACTTACATAAATTTATATTTAGCATATATATATATATATATATATATATATATATATATATATATATATATATATATATATATATATATATATATATATATATATATATATATNTATATATATATATATATATATATATATATATATATATATATATATATATATATATATATATATATATATATATATATATATATATATATACTAATAAAAAGTGCATAAAATTTCAGTGAGTTTGACATGTTATGAAAAGTAACCTAAGTTTTGAAGACTTTGAAATGTTATCTTATTTGGTAGCTATAATTTCTATTGTCTTTCATTTTTTTTTGGTTGCTTTATGTATTTTCATTAAACGTAATATTTTTTGTTATTGTTTGGAATAAAGGCTTCAATTGTTTTTCTTTTAAAGTTAGAAATGTCTAGTGCGTGTATATGTTTGTATATATATTGATGAATTTTCCTTTAAAATATTTAGATACAGTGGAGTGCAATCTTTTTTCATCTTCTGAAGAAAGACAACCACAGGTTGATACTGCATCTTCTAATGCTGAAATTAATCTTTTTTTTTATTTGAACTTAGAATACAGATGTTCACTTCAATACTTAAGTATTTGTGGTTTGATCACTTATATATTTGCATATTGAAAGATTTGGTCTTTAAGAGGCTGAATGAGCTTAAAGAATTTTACAGAGGAGTTCAAATGGATTTCGATAGTGAATCTGCAAGACAGATCTTGACTTGTCTCATTGAATGTGGTATAAAACATGTTCTATTATCTCCTTTATATAGTTTTTAAAAATATCTTTCTTTATATAATTTTCATGGTTGGTTACGTGACAATTTGATTGAGTTTTGGAAACATACATCTGTTATTGAATCCTTGTTTAACGACTTAAGACTTTTGGTCATCTACGACATGGGTAGGACATGGTTTAATCCATTCTTTAAGCCTAGAAGTTCTTTTTGTGTGGGATAGTTGGATAACCACAGTTAATTGGAAAATACAATTAAAGTTATTAGGAGAGGTATTGTGTTTTGAAAAGTTAATTGATTTTTTCTAACCTTAGTTGTTCCAAACAGTGTCAATCATTGGCATTATATACAATATATGCTTGTTATTTTGTTATTTATATGCTTGGTAAATTCAATGATTATTTTGTTATTTCATAACTTTATATTGTTTTCTTTGAACCTTGTAGTCTTGTTCTTTGTTATTGTGTCACTGCTATTGTTATTTTGAATACTTGTTCATTAATTTTTCTTTCAAAACTACGTGTTGATCTTTTATTTGATCTTAATTTATTTATTTATTGATTTATTAGTTGTTTACAATTAATTTTTTTTTTCTTTTTAGGGTTCCACAGAAGGAGTTTTTGAAGGTTTTCAAGACTTATCCAGGTCTAAAGATTAGAATAAACGACTTCCATCGTCATATGAATATCTTTATGTTTCTTCTAGTTTAGTATGTTCAATATTACTACTAGAACTGAATTATTGAAGATATTAGTTTGATTAATTTTATTGTATGCATATATATTTATTGTGGTGTATGTTTTCACCATTTCTTATTATTATAGTCATTTCTGATATGTGCAAGCTATTATTGGTTTAAGTTAGTTTATGGATCACAAAAGGAATAGAAAATTAGGATAATTTTTTTTTTTTTATAAAATCATAAAGTTATATATGGATTTTTCCGTATATAATTATATTTTTAATTATATACAAATTTTACATACGGATTTTTCCATATGTAATTACGTTTTTAATTATATACGGATTTTATATACGGATTTTGCCGTATGTAAGTATATACAGAAAAATCCGTATGTAAATTATATACGGATTATCCGTATGTAAATTATATACGGATTATCCGTATGTAAAATTAGCTACGACAGTATTATATACGGATTTTTGTCCGTATGTAATCCGTATATAACCAAATATTATATACGGATTTTGGGCTTTATATACGGATTTCGACCGTAGATAATGACGTCGGAGTGCCTTTAGCAGGTACCCAGCCAATTTGGACAAAAACAAGCGGCGTTGGTGCAGTTACACAGAGTAGAAGAGTGGTCGGACGTCCAGAACAAAGTGTGAAGGAAGAGGTGAACTAAAGTCTAACCGGAACATTGAGCAGAAGAGTGACCGGACNTGAAGGAAGAGGTGAACTAAAGTCTAACCGGAACATTGAGCAGAAGAGTGACCGGACGTCCAGAACAAAGTGTGAAGGAAGAGGTGAACTAAAGTCTAACCGGAACAAAGTATAAAGTTAAATTAAAAATTAGCAATTAAGGTTTCATTAATTACTTTACAATTCTTTTCTTTGTGTTCTTAAATTCCTTTAGCAAATAAAACTGTTCTTACAAGCGCTTATATCCCGGGAAGATTTCAATAAACTTCAACCATTTCAAATCTTCAACTTTTGAAGGTATTTTTATTTTCAAAAAGTATTCATCTACAACTTTCAATAAACATTTTTTTTGGAGATATTCTAATGTTCATATCACTAAAGTAAATCAAAAGATAATTAATATTATAATAAATAAATAAGAGTAATTTATCTCGTTTTATTTGTTATTCATGTTATGGTTGATTGACACTTTTTTTTTATATTTACTCTACAACTTATAAATTAAAATTTTAATAATAAAAATTATTATTATGTAATGGATATATATTTTCTCTAAATTTATGATACAACTTTATAAATTAATATTTTGTTAAAAAAATTGTATAATACATTTAATAATTGTGTGAAGATATCTTTTTGTCAAGTTTTAGTGTATATGAAGAGAAGTTGGTATAAACGTATCCTTTTTCACTTTAGACTCTGTTTTTGTCTTGACGGAAAGAAAGAGGTAAACCAAACCAATGGCTTTAGAGCAAAAGGATAAAATTGTTCAGTTGTCTCAATAAGCGAAGATGGAAGAATCCATTTATAGAGCTACCGACAGGGATAAGGTGAACATGTTTTATGGACAGAAATGAATAAAATATCGTAAAATTTTTAAACACGTGAAAAGGATGAAAGAACATATATGTTTCGATTTCCTACTAAGTTTTTTATACGGACAGAAATGAATAACATATAGTAAAACTTAAACACGTGAAAAGGATGAAAGAAAATATAATATATGTTTCGACTTCCTAATTAGGCTTATCTCTTCTTTGTTAAGTTCAATTGTCTGAATAAGCGATGATAGGAGAATCCATTCATAGAGATAATGATGGTGATAAGGTGAACAATTTTTATGGACATAAATAATTAGAGAAATCCTAGTGAGGATTGATCCATGTCGTGAGGAGTAGCAGGAAGTCTTAGTCTTAGAGACTTTCAGTATGCTCTAAGACGTAGTACAGACTAACTTTGTGAGTATGATAGGGTGAAACTCATTGATAATGGCTTTGCAAAGCAGTAGAGACTACCACAAGTGCACAACACGCCATAATTCGACAATCATTTTAAGTCCGGATGGTCAAGTCTAGATTATAACATATTAAGGTGTTTGAATTAGTTTATCTTGTTTGATTAATCTTGTGTATGTCATATGTTATGTAATTATATGAATTTTTTTATATCTAGATTACCCTTCTGTTTGTGATTGTATTTTGTATGTGTGAGACTTTCTCTTTTGCAATGATTATCCTATAGATGTGAGGAGAGCGAGATGAGGTGGCTCTAGAACAAGCTTTGGAGGGCGAGGATTCAACCACTTAGTATAGTTAGATGTTTATTTTGGTGTATAGTTTTGGAATACTCTCTTGTATATAAAGTTTTAAATTTTATAGTTATTTTGGATGACCGTAAAGTTAATACTTTATCTACTTGTCTCTAATTGTTTTCTCTTATTATTTTGTGACTACGGTTTATGACTATACTTTGGGATGTTACATTAATTATTTTACAATTCTTTTTATGTTCTTAAATTCTTTTAGCAAATAAAAATGTTCTTACAAGTGCTTATATCCTGGAAAGATTTCAATAAACTTCAACCATTTCAAGTCTTCTGGGGGTATTTTTGTTTTCAAGAAATACTCATCTTCTCCTAACTGGACAGATGATATGTTTGTAAAACATATTCTAATATTTGTATCACTCTCAAGTAAATCAAAAAAATAATTAACGTTATAATAAATAAATAAATAAATAAGATTAAATTATATCGTTATTTATATGATGTTTATGGTTGATTGACTCTTTTTTTATATTTACTCTACAACTTTATAAATTAAAATTTTAATAATAAAAATTGTTATTAAATAATGGATATATACTTTCTCTAAATTTATGTTACAACTTNATAATGGATATATACTTTCTCTAAATTTATGTTACAACTTTATAAATTAATATTTTGTTAAAAAAAATTGTATAATACATTTAATAATTGTGTGAAGATATATTTTTTCAAGTTTTAATGTATACGAAGAGAAGTTTGTATAAAGGTATTTTTTTTGAGACCTGATTATGTGAGACACTTATATTTTTTTATTTTTTACATTGATTTGATATTATTTTTTCTTTTTACTTTCTTTTTTCTTAAAAAACTACAAAAACTTTATATCATTTTATCTTTTTATTCCGTGTCAATACTTTTTTCATTTTAGACACTGTATTTGTCTTGATGGAAAGAAAGAGGTTAATCAAACTAATAGCTTTAGAGCAAAAGGATAAAACTGTCTATGGTGGTCCTACAAATATGAACGTTAAGAAAACCAAATACTGATTATTTTATTTAGCATGCATTGGTTTATTACGCCCAAAGCATATAGTAGCACAGGTACAAATATGAACGTTAGAAAAACCAAATACCGGTTATTTTATTTAGCATGCATTGGTTTATTACACCCAAAGCATATAGTATCACCGGCTATCACAAGGAGAAAGTGTGCGATTTTTCAAGCATCAGCAGATGGTGGCTGATATTCCTCAAGACGAAAATCGTATGCATCCTCCTGAGTGAAAGCCAAAAGCAAGTTCCCATCACTCTTAACAACAGTAACATTACTGCAAGCCGGGATGACGCCTATGAGGCTTCTGCAGAAGGAAAGATTAATGGAGTCCTTCAATCCAAATTTAGAATCTCTGATATAGAAAAAACCCTTGAGTGGATCTGGGTAATAACCATCAATTTTAACGAGGGTTCCTTCAGGAAAACCCTCAACGGCGGTCCAGAGAAGAGAGGTTCCTCCAGGAGTATAGTCGAAGCTAAGGGCCACTGCTTGACCTGCAGGGCTATATGTGCTTTGGAGTATGCGTGAAATGGTAACTGGAAGCCCTT
Source organism: Vigna radiata var. radiata (assembly GCF_000741045.1). Taxonomy (NCBI): domain Eukaryota; kingdom Viridiplantae; phylum Streptophyta; class Magnoliopsida; order Fabales; family Fabaceae; genus Vigna; species Vigna radiata. The sequence continues at coordinate 62,576 of NW_014543599.1, read as the reverse complement.
TATCGTCCTTGAAGGGAGATTGCACAACAGAGACAGGGAAAGGTTCGTTACCTGTTGCAAGTAGTCGAACTCCTCCGGGGGCTCCTAATAGTGACGGCAATATATAGAATGTGCCAAATATGCCACCATTTTTATCGATGTTACCATTCCAGTCCTTGACAGGTTGAGCGGTGGTTGAAGGAGCGTAGAAGGTTAGGGCTGAAAGAAGGAAGAGAGCAATAAGCGTTGCACTCGCCATTTCTTTGGCTGGCTATGAAACAGATTAAGGTTATTCTTGTTCTGTTCAGTTCAGTTGTGTTAATAAGCTAAGATGGGAGAATCCATTTATAGAGCTACCGATGGTGATAAGGTAAACATTTTTTATGAACAGAAATGAATAAAATATCGTAAAACTATTAAACACGTGAAAAGGATGAAAGAACATATATGTTTTGATTACCTAATAAGTTTTTTATATGGACAGAAATGAATAACATATCGTAAAACTTTTAAACACGTGAAAAGGATGAAAGAAAATATATATATATGTTTCGACTTCCTAATAAGTTTCTTAAAACTATAAGGCTTATCTCTTCTTTGTTTAGTTCAGTTGTCTGAATCCATTCACAGATATATTTTACTGATTAACAGTGTGCTTTTGTAGTTTCGTGGAGCTGTCAGTGGAGATGTCATCAACATGCATTACTAAACCTCTTTTTTCTGATATATAAGTTCTTGGAGCAGAAAATTCACTTTATTTAAGAACACAGTTG
>NW_014543599.1:57471-61039 GCF_000741045.1 Vigna radiata var. radiata | reverse complement strand
ATACTTTATGTAAACTAGGCTTTAAATTTGGAATATCAACGTTGAAATGACTATTGATTGATGACTAAATGAATATTCTACTAAATCTATTAAGAAAATATCATGGAGCACATATATTAAATAGAGAATAAGAATCTGAGAATTGAAATGCGTACCTTCTGTTATTTTTCGAGCTTTTAAAAGAGGGAATATGGAGGTAGCTAGCATAAAACATTATCTCATTGAGCGAAACGTACATAGTTATGAAAGCTAACCCTTCTTTGGTTGTACATTGAGAGATCTTTTACAATTACTAGAACATGTTTAGGTCAGTGCTTTAGTTGAAGAAGGTTAGGCTCGAAATCAAGGAAACAACTGCATATGAGAGGTATCCGCATAAAGCAACAATAAGGTCCTCAGAACTTATATTTATAAAACTCATATATATAGGAGAGAGAAGAAAAGAAATAAATGTTATAGATAGTGATGTAATGGAAAGAAAATAACACTATAAGTTTAACAGTTGATAAATAGTTAAGTTCTTCGAATATGTTCTATCATGTTGAACTTCTGTGTGAATTGAAAAGACTTTAATTAATGAAACATAATTCATCTCTTAAAACAACTATTATGAAATTATAGAAACCAAACAAAATGGAGAGAAATGTTTTGTTACAGGAAGTATTAAATATTAGATAATTAATATAACTGTTGTAATGACTTTTTATTGCAATAGTTTTAACATTGCAAGTAATCTCTTTCACACTTCCAAAGCTCAAGAAATATTTATGTCAGTTTAGTTTCTCCACCATGAATAAATGTCAATTGAAATTTATCTTTTTATCTTAAATAGAACAAATTAAATTGAAATAACTATTACAATATTAGTTTATTTAAAATTATTAATTTCTTATCATGGAAACAAAAGTTATCAACTATTAACTTCAATCCTTAGTTTTGAGAAAGTATATAACAGTAATAATAATAATAACTAAATTGACATAGAGCTAGAAAGCATCAATATGTCAGGAGAAATTTGACAAGTTTCCCATGGAAAGGCATATATGTTAACGGGCGTACGTTTGTTTTTCAGTTGGTACATTTTAATAATGAGTACCGGATTATAGTAGACAAAAATATCCTCATATATTATGGACTCTAAAGTTTTAAAGTTAAGGATATTTAAATAATTTTCATTCTCAAAACTAAAAAAAAAAACCCAAATCCTTACTCACCTCTCTTATTCCTCTCAATCCTTTCTCTTTAATCTCTCTTACTCCAACCATTTCTCTATCATCCTATGGTAGATCCAACTGAGAAAAAAAATAGAAATACTCGTCGTTAAACAATTTACCTTTGTAAAGAGTTGAGTCATAAACATATTCGGCCTTCAGGCAAAGGTTCACTCAAGATCTCTTCAATTTCATCATTTTCACTAACCTCTCTAATTTCATCATCTGCAGATGTTGAATCGTCATCTCTTAAAAAAACTTCAGGCAAATTACCAATTCCTTCGATGTCATTATGCTTGTGAAAATTAGATAAAATTAGATAAGACAAAAATTATAAAATGAAAACTCATTATAAAATCATCTTTTGTAAGAAATTGTTTAATAACGAGTGTTTCTGATTTTTTCCAGACGAATTACCAATTCCTTCATATGTCATTATGCTTGTGAAAATTAGATAAGACAAAAATTATAAAATGAAAACTCATTATATAAAATCATTTTTTTGTAAGAAATTGCTTAACAGTCAGTTTCTGATTTTTTTTTTTAGTTTTGAGAATGAAAATTATTTAAATATCTTTGACTTTAAAACTTAGAATCCATATATATGAGGGTATTTTTGTATATCATAATCCGATACACATTGTTAAAATGTACCAACTGAAAAACAAGCGTCCACGCGTTAACAAACCCATCATAATCTCGTAGTCCAACGCACACTTTTCTTCCAACATCACCCGTAAAACTTTTCTTTCTCTTCACTATTTCGTTTCTTCCAATCTCAATTTTTCGTCGCACAGAACACACCGCGCTCCATGCCGTCTCAAAGCCCTAAAGTCTCGAAGCCTCCACATCGTGAACACTAATCGAAGCATCCATGCCATCGGCACGCCTCCACGTCGTCTCTTGGTGGCCACTGAGGATTGTGAATCCTTGTTGTTCAGGGAATGCCTCTTTGTTGATCCTAAAGAGCGTCCAATGCTACTTGTCGAACAATGTTCCAACACTCAAGAAAAGAGAGAGAAAGGTATTCTGATAAAAACATCCCCCTCTCATTTTGGTTTTTGGTTTTTAGGCTTTTAGTGATGGGGGAAAGGGCCAAAACAAATATAACAACTTGGCAAAGAGTGATAATGCAGCGGAAATTCAATCCCCCTTCTTGCGAGAATCTGTGAGGAGCACCAAACAAATAGAACAAAAATAGAATCCAAAGCATAAAGAGACACCAACAATGTTTAACGTGAAAAACCCCTCAATGCAAGGGTAAAAACCACGAGTCGTCCAGACCAAAGAAAAATCCACTATGATAATTTTTTGGGTACAAAAGAGTCTCCAATAATAATACCAAAAGGTATTTTCAATACTAACAAATGCTTACAAATGAGAACAAAGAAGATGAAAATTCTCCAAAATAAGGCTGCTGGTGCGGGATCGATTTCGCCCAAACTAGACCTCTGATTGACGATCCGAACAGTCAGAATGAAGAACCATATGTTTGGAACCTACTGTCCAAAAATCAGCTCGATCCAACAGTTAACGATTTCACAGCGTTAGAAACACCAGTGCAGGTTTAGGGTTATGCGGGAATGACTTTCTCTCTTTCTTTTTCTCTCTCTTGGCTTTTGCCTCTCTTCAAATGACTCACTTGTGCTCTACTAATCTGACCCATCTCATTTTGACCTAATGAGACATAATGGACCATAATATTTGGGCCTATTCTCCACATAGGAAAGGAGCCCAATAATCCAACAAATGTCCCCCTCACAACTATGTGGAGATATTCGCCAAACCGACGATCTCACAACAAACTTCAAACTTTCCTCTTGGCAATTGATGAAGGTTGAAAAACAATGATTTTCGTATGTCAGTTTGGACCAAATTACACCCTTTACTACTCGGAATGAGCTTAGAATCAAGCAAAACTCAATAAATGAGTCTGAAGAGAGTCAAAAGATTTTTTTAGCGATTTTATGCTTGTTTTGCATTGTTTTGTAGCTAGTTTGAGAAAAGTAAAGAATGGAGTTGAAGATACAGGTCGTTGACTCAAGAAAAGAGTAGAAAAATGAAGATTTGAAGAGTCGACGCACCGCCTGGCAGCACACTTAAACCGCCGGGAGGTCCAGGACGAGGAGAAGGCATGGCGATTGACGCTGGGAGGATTTGAGGGAAACCCCCCGACGGTGGCGATTGTCGCCGGGCGGTAGAGCGATTTGTGGCAAACCTCCGGGCGGCACAGTTAAACTGCCCGATGGTGGCTCGCTGGACTTGGGCCCATTTTCTGACGCGCTCCTCACCTATATATACCCCTACTACGAGTTCAGAGTCATTCTTTTGACAGGGGAGAACGGCCAGACCTAATT
>NW_014543599.1:51363-55650 GCF_000741045.1 Vigna radiata var. radiata | reverse complement strand
AACCTGTCAATTTTGGAAACATCTTTTCCAACAATAAGCATATCATCAACATATAACAACAGGATAATGAAATCATTCTCAGAAAATTTCCTGACAAAAACACAATGGTCAGAAGTAGTCTTCTTGTAGCCTTGCTCACACATAACAGACTCAAACTTCTTATACCACTACCTCGGAGCCTGCTTTAAACCATATAGGCTTTTTCGTAGCCTACAAACATAGTCTTCCTTGCCTTTAACAAGAAAATCATCCAGTTGCTTCATGTAAATCTCTTCCTCCAAATCACCATGAAGGAAGGTTGTCTTCACATCCATCTGCTCAACCTCCAAATAAAGAGTAGCAGCTAAACTTAACACAGTTCGGATAGATGTCATCCTCACCACAGGTGAGAAAATCTCATTGAAGTCAACACCCTTTCTTTGTCTAAAGCCTTTCACCACTAATCTGGCTTTATATCTGGTAGATGTAGATTGCTCTCTTGCTTCACCCTGAAGATCCACCTGTTCTCTAAGGCTTTCTTACCCTTAGGCAACTTCACCAAGTCATAAGTGTGATTATCATGCAGAGATTTCATCTCATCCTGCATTGCATCCAACCACTTTTGCTTTTCTTCACTTTCAACGGCCTCCTCATAACATTCAGGTTCGCCCTCATCAGTCACCATCACATACTCATCGGTAGAGTACTTCTTAGAAGGTTGTTTTGGCCTGTCAGATCTTCTGGGTTGAGCTTCAGGTAGCTCAGGTACATCACCAAGATTCTCATCATGTTCCTCTTCATCAACATTATCAATAGGAACATCCAAGTTATCTCCAACCTGCTGATTATCAATATCACCATGTTGTTCATCATCATGAACATCAATATCCAAATCATTAATAGACAACCGAATTGGATCAACATCAGCCACATTACCATCTTCCTTAGGTGTAGACTTCTCCACCTTATTAATATCTTCAATAGTTTGATCTTCCATGAATTGCACATCACGACTTCTAAGAACTTTCTTCTCAACGGGGTCGTACAACTTGTAGTCAAATTCATCCTGACCAAAACCAATAAAGATGCATTGCCTTGTCTTCACATCCAACTTGGATCTTTCATCCTTTGGAACATGAACAAATGCTTTACAACCGAAGACACACAAATGATCATAAGTAACATTCTTGCCAAACCAAATCTTGTCTAGCACCTCAGAGTTCAAAGCAACTGTAGGACTAAGATTAATAACATGCACTGTTGTAAACAATGCCTCACCCCAGAAATGCTTAGGCAATTTTGCTTCAAAAAGCATACACCTAACTCTTTCAATCAATGTCCTGTTCATCCTCTCTGCTAAACCATTCAGCTGAGGAGTTTTGGGAGGAGTCTTCTCATGTGCAATACCATATTGTCTACAATAAGCATCAAATGGTTCACAATACTCACCACCATTGTCAATACGAATGCGCTTCAACTTCTTGCCTGACTGCCTCTCAACCGAAGCATGGAATTCTTTAAACTTTTCCAACACTTGGCCCTTTCTCTATAGTGCATAAACCCAAAGCTTCCTGGAACAATCATCAATAAAAGTAACAAAGTAAAGTGAACCACTAAAAGACTTTACCTTTAACGGGCCACAAACATCAGAATGCACTAACTCAAGCAAATCTGACTTCTTGGAGGGAAGATGCTTCTTGAAGGATACTCTGGTTTCTTTACCAACCATGCAGTGAGAACATTTCTCCAACTCTACATTCTTCAATCCTGAGAGAACATCCTCTTTAGCTAAGCAGTTAAGTCCCTTTTCACTGATATGCCCAAGCCTTCTGTGCCACAAAGATGACTCCATATACACGACATTCACACTATCTTTAGCAACCAAAACTTTTGTCTAGTAAAGCTTAAAGTTTTTGTCCCCTTTAGCCACAATCAAGTTACCTTTGGTGAGCTTCCATTTTCCAGAACCAAAGTGGTTATCAAATCCACCATCATCAAGTACCTACACAGAAATCAAGTTAAAGCGAACATCTGGAGCATGTTTAACTCCTCTAAGCAACAACTGCATCCCTATGTTGGTTTGCAAGTGAACATCACCAACACCAATAACCTTAGACACCCCATCTTCAATACGCCAAAATCACCAGGTGTATAAGATGTGAAGAACTCCTTCCTGGATGTAACATGCAGTGTAACACCACTATCAATTATCCACATGCTCTCATCAGATACAAGATTAATAGTGTCATAATCATGAAGACAAACAAGGTCACCACATGTAGTAGTAGTAACACGATCACCATCATCATTATCTTTTTCTCTTTGCTTACCCTTTTTGTCTTTGTTCTCTTTCTTCCACAAAAAAACAATTCTTCTTTATATGCCCTGTTTTGTGACAATAGTGACACTCCACATTCTTGTACTGAGACTTGGACTTGCTCCTGCTTTTATCTCTACCACTGCTTTGTTCTTTCTTCTGGCTTCTCCCCCTATTCTCTGTAATAAGAACTTCTGAATGAGATGAAGTACCCTGTGTCTTCCTTCTCATCTCCTCATTAAGAGCACCACTCCTTGCCATTTGCAAAGAAATATCACCATTAGGGGTAGCACTTATCATGGAAACCCGAAATGTCTCCCACGAATCTGGTAAAGAGTTTAATAGGAATAATCCCAATAGATCATCATCAAATTTTATACCCAATCCAGCTAATTGATCATCGCGTCCTTGACTAGAACTGATCATCAAATTTTATACCCAACTCCACAAAATTTTTCAGCAAGTACAATTTATTAGTCCCTGACTTAGAGGCATACAAGGACTAGAACTGATCCCATAAGCTTCTCGCATGTGTCTCATTAGCAACAAAATTATAAACATTGTCATCAACAAATTGTCTGATAAATCCACATACCTGTTGAGGTTCAAAATGTCATTCTTCATCTGACTTGGATTCTAGCTTATTGGAAGCAAAAACAGGAGGATGCAAAATTTTCACAAACAGCAAATCCTTCATCTTGCCTTTCCATAAGTGATAATTTTCTCCATTCAAAGGAATCAATTTTGTATGTGCCTCCATCATTCACGCAAATTAAATAGTCCCTTAACCTAAGAGCTCTGATACCACCCTGATGAGGGAAAGGGCCAAAACAAATATAACAACTTGGCAAAGAGTAATAATGCAGCGGAAATTCAATCCCCCTTCTTGCGAGAATCTGCGAGGAGCACCAAACAAATAGAACAAAAATAGAATCCAAAGCACAAAGAGACACCAACAATTTTTAACGTGAAAAACCCTTCAATGCAAGGGTAAAAACCACGAGTCGTCCAGACCAAAGAAAAATCCACTCTGATCAATAATAGGATACAAAAGAGTCTCCAATAATAATACCAAAAGGTATTTTGAATAAGCCAAATAAACTAAGCACAAATGCTTACAAATGAGAACAAAGAAGATGAAAATTCTCCAAAACAGGGCTGCTGTTGCGGGATCAATTTCTCCCAAAATAGACATCCGATTGACGTTCCGAACGGTCAAATTGAAGAACCATCTGTCTGGAACCTACTGTCCAAAAATCAGCTCGATCCAACGGTGAACAACTTCACAGTGTCAAAAACACCAGTGCAGATTTAGGTTTATGCGGGAATGGCTTTTGCCTCTCTTGAAATGACTCACTTGTGCTCTACTAATCTGACCCATCTCATTTTGACCTAATGAGATATAATGGACCATAATATTTGGACCTATTCTCCACATAAGAAGGGAGTCCAATAACCCAACATTTACTTTTTTACACTATTTTATTATTTCATGTTTGGTAATAACGTTTGTTTCAATTATTTGTTTTTAGATTTTCATTTTTGTAAGGCGGTGTTGTGTTGGTGGAGCATTTTGCTCGCGATGGACAAGTTTAACGCGCGTTGCCATTAAAGCTATGTTCCGGGAGTTCTCGAAGCTGTGATGTTTCTACAGAAAGGTGAAAATACAATAAAATTTCCGTATTGAGTGAACATAACATATTCTTGTGTGTTTTTGTTATTCTTGATTCTTGTTTGTTTTGTTATTCTCGTATTATCCACGTCAACTGCATTTTTTTTTCTCTACAATGTATTATAGTCATATAAGGTGTCCAAAACTAAGGATCTGAAAATTATGACCTGCACTAATATCTTTTCAAGTTGTGGAAAATGAAATTTTATACACAATTTCAGTTAAGGGCCAGAAGACAGGATTTTATGCAGATCAGCGTGAGAATCGACAGTTTATATCAACAATTTCAGATGGTTTAAAGGTTCTTGATCTTTGCTGC
>NW_014543599.1:27013-44788 GCF_000741045.1 Vigna radiata var. radiata | reverse complement strand
TAAGACAACTACTACACTTCTTCCAACTACTACTTCTACATCCTACTATCTCTACATTTTCTCTACCTTATCAACTACTCCTTTCACAACCTTAAATACTAACAAGAAGGCTACAAACTCTACTGCCAGGTATGTATTCCGCCCATATTTTCTTTTCATGTCTTTATCTACATTCCTCGCTGATTCATCGTGATAAAGGGTTATTATCGAAGACATCAAGGAATGTTTTTACTGAACACCAGATTCTCCATATGATCGTTTGTATCCTAATTGTAGTTTCACATAATGTTTTGACTTTTTGAGCCTTCTTGGTCTAGTTGTTTTCATGGAAGCACATGCATATGCATACCATGAGTGTGGGTATTACATAATGAAGCACATGCACACCATTATTTGTACAAACATTACTGATTCATGGAATAAGGTATTAAAAAACTAAATAAATACTTATCAAGTTGTTCAATACAAAATTTTTGTGTAGATCTTTAATGATTCATCTCCAATAGAAGCTCCAAAGACATTAGAACTAAGTGGGCTTCTTTTATTTTAAGTGTTAGTAAATTGTAGAAACTTGAATACAATGTAGTGTAGGTTAATGTTATATTTGGATTTAATATATGGTTTGATGTATAAATTATATATGTATTAAATATTAGTAGACAATTTAATGTTTGAAATGAATTTCATTATGTTAGTTTTGAATATGTTCATTTCATGTTATATTGATTATAAATTGATTGATGTGATGATAATACACGAAATTATTTGTAAATTGTTTCGATATGTCAAATGTAATGAATTTTTTTTTACAAAACAAATTTTTATGATAGGTGAACAATGTATGTAATAAAAGCTTATTTATGAAAAGTATATATTATGATAGGTGAACAATTACTTATCATAATATATTCGCCAAGGATGTCATTTTGATGTGAATGACCACTCCATTTGGGTTCCTGTGAAAGTGTCCTCCAAGTACACACAACACCCTCTCAATATCCTAATAATATGAAAACTCCCCTATGTTCAGCGCATACTGGCACTGCTCACCAGCCCACTCAGTGCCCCAGAAGTTGTTAATAGTCCCAGGGTCATACCTGATAATCTCCCCTCGCACATAACTAGTGTACCTCTCCATCTGCACTCCTCTGGATAAGGCATTAGTGTAAAACTCCTTCACAACCTCAATATTAGCTAGCGCAGGATATGTAGCCAACTTCTCCTAGTTCCTGCTTTCAAGCTCCGCTCCAAACTGAGGAGCCAGGTCTAGAATCCAAATGGTCATCCTCTCCATCATCAATCTCCTTTCTCGCACTATCAAGAAATGCTCCTCATGTTTCCTAGAGAGGAACCTGTAAGAATAAAATCTTCGTGGCCTCTCCGACTCTTTTCTCTTGTTTCCCATAGTCTTCACTCTCCTTAAAGATGATGTCATTCCTACATCAAATACAATTCAAAAGAAAAAGGAAATTCACCATTAAGGGTTAGCAAACCATCAAACATACACCAATAAAACACTATCCAGTGCTCACGGCAAAACAAGATCCCTCAGCGCCACCCACATCACAAAACAATGCCAAAAACAAAATCCGTTGCCCACCGCTCAATGGTGGCGTCGGGATTTTTTCAAAACCTAGCCTAACCCACTCTAATCTCCACTCAATCACAAATAACTCAGTTCCAGACAAAAATCATGCAATTTAATTGGTGCAAAATGTTTCTATTTCATCAAATCATGCATCAAAATCAAAAGCCCTAATTTACACAAGTTCTTCACCAAAATTCAATTCTAGAAACCCTAAGAATGAAATTGCGTGACTTACTTAAATGGTGATACTCTAGATGCTTGCAAAGATTTCGTGAATGATGGTGGATGCTTCTTCAATGCAATGCTCTCACCAAAAACCCCAAACTTTGTCAATGGAATGGGTGAAAAGTGAAGAACTATGAGATTTTGGTGAGTGGGTGATGAGAAAAGTGAAGGAAAACCTTTATAATGCTCTTGAAAGTAAAAGCAAAGTGCTAGGCTCTGTAGAGAATGCTTGGGCACACCCTAGGGAGGTTTTAAAAGTGTACAAATGGGCCTCCAACGCTGAGCTTTTAAAAAGCCCATGTTGCAATCCGCGACGCCACCGCTTAGCGGTCAAATGAGCGCTGAGCGGTGGGCGTTAAAAATTTCTCCCCCCATTTTGGCTTGCCATCACGTTTTAGAACCTGTAAAACTTGATTTCAACTTTCAATTTTCAATTTAATGCACTTCCCCTCTCTTATGCAAGACTTAAACCCTATAATGCAACTAAAACAGAGTTAAAAATAAGAAAATAATCAACTGGGTTGCCTCTTAGGTAGTGCTTGTTTAACGTCACGAGCCTGACCCAACCTTTTCTAGCACTCATCAGTAAGTGCTTCCCAACACCCCTCAGTAGGTGTACTTACCTATATCCTTCAATAGATACATAATTACTTGGCATCCCTCAGTAGATGCTACCCAAAAATTGTTCAAAAATCCAAAAATTACATGTCCAAATAATAAAATTATGAAAATAATGTTTTACAACAACTGGGATATCTCCCAACAAACTCATGTCTTCTTGCCTACGTTGGTTTCTTCATCCCACCAACTAATCAGTTGCCTCCTATCCACCTCCTTGACTATTCTGGAGTATGGTCTTTCAATATCCACTACTCCTTTCTCTTTAAGTTCTTTCACTAACCACTCTTTCTCCTTGTATTTTGATAACAGTTGAAAAACTGTTATTTTCATACTTAATTTTGATATTAAACCACACCTTTTATGGCTTAGAATTAGCTTGAAATCATGCATTTTTATTAAGTTAGAGAATAAGAGAGTCAAAGTTGATTTTCTTGGTTTTATGCTTGGTTTCCCTTGATTTTTGTAGGTTTTTGAAATGAATTGAAAGAAAGGTTGAAGATCAAATGGTTGCAGTGTAGAAAAGTCAATCAGAATGCAGAAAAGTCAACAGTCAACCAAAAAAGTCAACCAATCAACCAGTCAAGCAGAAAAGTTAACCAGTCAACCAGAAAAGTTGACCAAACCGTTAAGTGACAGTTTTTGGCGCTTAGCGGTCAGTTTTTGGCGGTGAGCGGCAGTTTTGGGTGCTGAGCAGTCCTTCGATTAGAGGGAAACCGTTGAGCGGTTTACTTAGGTGCCTGAGTGGTTATTTGTTGTGATTTGGCTAGATTTTGTTATCTTTTTGGCCTATATATAGCCTCACTACAAATCAAAACTCATTCTTTTGGCAGAGAGAAACGTCCAGAGCTATTCCACACACCTTGAAGGAGGTTCCTTGGATGCTTAGGCTCCAATATACCAAGTTCAGGGTTATTTCTTCTATTCTTTCATCATATTTCATCTAGTTTCGCCATGATTATGGTCAACTAAACCCTAGGTTGTTGGGGAACAATGTAATCTTTTGAAACTCTCATATATCCAAATTCTTATTTATTTTATATGCTTGCATATGCTTGCTTGATTTATTAATTGTTGGGTTCTTCACCTTTGCTTAATGCTTTTATCGTTTAACTCATTTGGTAAATGTTGTTTGTCTTTATCGATACGGGGACGTACAATAATGTCATGAACTGGTGTTGAATTCCTTGATTATGTTAATACCACCTAGGGATAGGGGTAGGACGATCAATTGTATTTCGCTTCCGTTTATCATGCATTATTAATTGCTAGGGGAGGCTAGGGATAGTAAGCCGGTAATTAGTAATAGGCTTTTTTCACCAAGGGATTAGGTTAAGGGTAGACCAAGAAAGTTTGCATGACAATATGATAAATAAGCTAATTAAATAAGAAGAGTAGATATATGATGGTGGATAAGATGAAATTGTAAACCCCAACAACTCCATTCATCCATAATTTCTTAAAGCCAATTGAATCATTGCATTTGCATGTTTACTTTTGTTCTTTGCATACACACTTCAACTTAATTCTTTTCTCAAGTCTTACGCGATTTGTTTACATTAAAAGTAAGGCCTAAGAGTCCTTTGGGAAACGGTACTTGGACTTACCCATTTATATTTCTTGATAACGATCTGGTACACTTGCCAGGGGCTTAACATATTTTACCTTTGAACCAGGTCGGAGTGTTGCTTCTTTTGAGTCAAGGTGGATTCCTTTGTCAATATATTCCTCCTTAGGTACCTGCAAAATATTATAATCATCATTAGTACCTGTATATCTTCCAGTTGCAGTATCTCCCCTTGAAGCTTTATACTTCGCTCTCTTTCTTGTCCGTGTTATCTTCTCCTCAGAGTCTGTATAAATTAAGACATTTTCTTGATCTTTTAACATAATCCTCCCGTCATAGATACTCATAACTAATTTAGCAGTTTTCATGAAAGGCCTTCCCAAAATCAATGGAATCCTTTCATTCGTGTCCATATCCATGACCATAAAATCAACCGAGAACTCAAGATGCTCAACCCGAACAATCACATCCTCCACCATACTAAGCGGCATCTTAGTAGATCCATCCGATACCATCACAGAAATATTAGATGGTTTCAATATTAACCCTCCAAATTTTTTCAGATAACACAAAGGCATCGTATTAATACTAGACCAAGAGTCTAGCATAGCTCTTCCTACATCCACATTTCCTATAACGCATGGAAGAGTAAGAGTTCTTGGATCCTTCATCTTAGCCGAATGTTTTCTCTTCTTAGGCCGTGTATAAGCTTCCTGTTCTTCAATATCCTCTTCATCAAGATCTATCACCTCTCCAAGATAATACCTAATTCTCTTGGTACACAAGAATATGGCGGAGTAATTTAACTGAAGGCATGACAATCACCTGATTAAAAATCTCTCTAAATTGCTCACGGTGATTTTCTCTTCTCTCATTTTTTGTCTCCTCTTCTTCTTCTTCTTCTCCCTCACTGCTTTCTAGCTCAATAATTTCTTTTTCATCTTCCTCCCCCTTACTATTCTCAATTTCAATGATTTCTTTTTATGCTCTTCTCTCGCTCATGCTCACCACTACTTTGCATTCCTCTTTAGGGTTAACATCAGTATTAGCCCTAAATAGGTCCTTCTCTGTGGTTTCCACCCTCTTTGACAGTTGACCAATCTGCATCTCCAGAGTTCTGAAATTGGCTTGGTGACTCGCATAGTGAGAATCATACACCTTCATAAATTTATTAAATTTATCATTAAGGTCTCTAACATTCTCTGTCAAATTAGCCACTTGCTACCATAATGGTGGTTGTTGTGTTTTGTTGTTGAAAAGACCTCCTATTTGCCCAGATGGGTTATTTTGACTTTGTCCAATACTAGGATGGTTCTTCCAACCTTGGCTAAAGTTGCCTTGGTTGAAGTTTCCCTGCCTATATTGGAATTGATTACCCATATAGTTTGCCTCTTCTTGCATCTCTTCAGACGCAACACATTGACCATTAATATGGTCACCACCACAGAAATCAAAAAGTTGTTGACCTTGAGACACATTCCTAATCTCCTTTGGAAGTTGAGCGAGAATCTTTGTCAAATTATCAAGTTTCTGAGTGAGAAGGTGATTCGGAGCTAGTAATGCATCATCAACAGGAAAATGTAGAACTACCCTATTTTGAGATGTTGCACCCCTTTCACTATGAGTCTCTTGCTCATTCACAACCATCAAATCATAAACATCGTCCTCAGTCTTTTTCTTTATGTCGCCTCCAGCTGAAGCGTCTAACATCATCTTACACTGTGTACTAAGGCCTCCAAGGAATGCAAGAACCAAATTTGTTTTATCAAACCCATGAACAGGAGTTTTTCTCAGCAAGCCTTTAAACCTATCCCCCCTGTCCAAGAGTTTCCTCCCTGTCTGAAGGAAGAAATCTCCAGCTTTCCTTGACTAATTTTCGACTACGNAAAATACTTATTCAAAAATTTGGACNCCACNGTCTCCCATGTTGTGAANGTTCCTTCAGGAAAGGAATGTAACCATAACTTAGCGTTGCCTCCAAGTGAAAGAGGGAACAAATTGAGTTTGGTCCTGTCGTCTGAAACTCCAGTCATCTTTACTGTATTACAAATCTCATTGAATGTTGTCAAATGATCATATGGATTCTGATTTGACAGCCCATGAATTTGGTTGCTCTACACTAGATGGACTAACGCAGGATTCATCACCATNTTANTTGTGTTANCCCTTGGCATGGAAACATTGTTGAAGTGCAANGGGNCAACAACATTTGATGCATCTGCAAGTGTGCGTCTAGGAGGAGCTTGCTCTGCCATCTCTTCTTCTGTCCTTTGTGAAGATGCCTCCGGTGAGGGTTGTAATAGCCTTTCAGGAGAAGGGAATAGTTCTCTAGATGGACGTCTAACTTTCTTCCCCCTCCTATCACTCAATCCTTCCAGAAGAGGTTGACTTTTCTTACTTCTGGTTTGAACTGCTTCCTGCATACACAAGAAACAAAAACCCTAAAAGAACTTTTTATATAAAGAAAAATAAAACTAATAAAACAAAAACAAAATATATACAGAGTCAAATTTAATCAATTTACACTACTTGAAAAGTTAAACCACGAGTCCCCGGCAACGGTGCCAAAAACTTGTTAAGCCCCTGGCAAGTGCACCAGATCGTATCAAGTAATAATAGCCAGTAAGTCCAAGATCATTTCCCAAGGGACTCTTAGGCCTTATCTTTCATGTAAATTGATTGCATAAGACTTGAAGGAAGAATAATTTTGTAGTGTTAATGCAAAACTAAATATAAACATGCAAATGCAAATTTGAATCAATTGGCAAATAAGAGATATGAATAAATGGAGTTGTTGGGGTTTAATATTTCATCCTTATCCACCCTCTTATATCTACTATTCTTATTAAATTTGCTTTATTATCAATGTCATGCAACTTTCTAGATTACTCTAAACCCGATTCTTCGGCGAAGAGAGCCTATTTCCAATTACTAGTTTACCATTCCTAGTCTCCCTTGTAATTACCAAGCATTAAGTACTGAAGCTTAAAGCAATTGACCGTCCTACTCCTATTCCTAGGCAGTATTTCATAATCAAGAGAATTCTTATCAGTTCTAGACTTCCATGTACGTTCCCTTATCGACAAAATCCAATATCATAACACCGAATGAGTTAAACGATGTAAGCATTAACATCATAAAAGAAAACCCAAATAATTAATAATAAAAGCATGTGAATATAATAAGAAATTGATACAAGAAAGTTTGAAAAGGACTACATTGTTCCCCAACAACAAAGGGATTAGTTCACCATGGACATGGTGAAACTAGATGGAATTAATGGAAAAGATGAAAGAGTAAACCCTAGAATTGATAAATTGGAGCCTAAGCATCTAAGAAACCGCCTCCAAGGAGTGTAGAAGGTGCTCTGAAGTCTTCCTCTGCCAAAATATTACCCTAAGGGTCGCATTGGGTCTATTTATAACGCAAAAAAGTAACAGAATTTCGGCCCAGGCCCATCATTTAGGCGCTCAGCGCTCGTTTGACCGCTCAACTATAACCCCTATAATCGTAGGACGCTCAACAGGGAACCTGACGCCCAGCGTTGGATCTCCAGAATCACAAGACGCTCAGCGTCACTGCTCAAGCGAGAAATAATGGCTTCCTCCTCGAAGCTGGCGCTCAACACTGGAATTGACGCTGAGCAGTGGACCTTACTCTTCTCTTGTTTCTTTTCTCATCCTTTCTTGAGTCTAAGTCTTCCCTTCTTCACTTCCATCCTTCAATTCTCATCAAATCTTGTCAAAACAATGTAAAAACAAGCATAATATCTCTAAAAAGTACTTTTCACTCTCTTCTGACTAAACTAAGTGTTTTGCATGATTCGAAGCTCATTCTAAGCTATAAAGGGTGTGTTTTGATATCAAATTTAAGTATAAAAATAACGGTTTTTAGACCGTTATCACGCTGCACTTAGAATTTTCATTCCTTGTGATTCAAGAAACTTTGTAAAGGTTCATACTTTGTGAAAAAGATTTGTAAAAGACTCTGATTCTGAAACCTTACNAATTCACNCCCCCTCTNGGTGTTGAAACGAAGCCNACCTGTTTTCCAACAGTTATGATCATATTGCCNTGGCCTACCAAGTAATACATGTCCAACATCTATTGGAACAACATCACATAAAACATTTTCTTCATAGTTGCCAATGGATATTGGTATGGTTACTTGGGTGTTGACTACTATTTCTTCATCCTCTTTTATCCACTGAAGCTTGTAAGGCTTGGGATGAGGAATAATAGGTTAGGCCAACTTGTTCACCACTCTAGAACTACAACAATTGCAAGAAGAACCACTATCCACAATTAATGAACAAGGGTTTTCAAAAAATTTGCATCTTGTGCGGAGTAGGATCTCCCTTTAGGATTGTTCTAGTTCTTTGGTTTGACTTCCAAGACATTGTCTAACCAATAATAACTCACCTTCACAAGGTAAGGCTTCTTCCTCAGATATGGAAGTATCCGATTGACTTGAAGAATCCTCATTTTCACTATGATAGTTTAAGAGATAAGTAGACCTTTTGTGAGGACAATCAAAAGAATAATGTCCTTGTTTTCCACATTTAAAACATCTCGTCTCTCTACCCCTTGTGTCTCTTGAAATTCTTTGTGAGAGGTATTTCTTTCTCGGTCTCTCTCTTTTTCTTTACCTCTCACTTTCTCTTTCTCTTTTTCTTTTTCTTGAGGCTTTTCATACCTCTAAGGACTACCCTCCCTCTTAATATCTTTCCTATACATGGAGGTGGTAAGGGAAGTCCTTCTAGTGGAAGTTTTTCTTCTATTATGCTCTTCCACTCTCACAGGTAGCTGGATAAAGTCATTGAGATATAAGTAAGGTAAAAGCTCTACCTTGTCTCTGATCTCATATTTAAGGCCGCTTTCGAATCTAGCTATGGTGAATCTTTCTTCCTCTTTGATTCCAGTTCTTAAGATGAGTAATGCTAATTTCTGTCGATATTCCTCGACACTCATGTTTCTCTGTTGGAGTCGATGAAGCTTGTCCATGATCTCCCGCGCATAGTATGCTGGGACATGTCTGCGATGCAAGGCTGCCTTTAACTCATTCTAGTATTGTATGGTGTAGTCACCATGCATCCTTTGTTCTCTGATTACTGATGTCCCCCAGTATAGAGTTGCACCTTGAAAGGTCAATGTTGCTATTGTTACTCTCCTCCTATCATCAATGTGGTAACACTCAAAAATTTGTTCCACCTTCATCTCCCCCTCAAAGTATTCATCTACATTATCTCGGCCATAGAAGGGGGAAGGTCAAATTTAGATTTCACCTGATGTTCTCTATGATTGTAGTTTCTCCTAGGTGGATGTTGATAATAGTCATAATGATGACCACTATTGTGATCACTATGATGTGAAGGATCACTACGATCATGATTTTCCCTATGGAAGGTCTCAACATGATTTGGACCTCTGTGATTGAGAGTCATGTTAGTAACCATTTTTCAACTTAACTCAGCTCGAGTTTGAGTGAGCTCAACCTCGGTCCTATTAAGTTGAGCTTGTGTTCTATGAAGATCCTCACTCAGTTGTACATTCTCTTAATCATTACGAATACTGCCTTGAACACTGGAATGACTCATACCTATGAAGTAAAGAGAAAAGGTTTTTACAAGGGTTTGAAAGGCTTGCACAAGTATAGAGTCAAAAACTTTTCACAAAAAATTTTTAGATTTTCGGTGAATGATTTCCAAAATGATTCTAGAGGTAAAAGAAACCAAATAGCTCCCAGGAAGGAGAGGTGAGTCACAATGGACAAGCTTAAGAACCTTGTCTTTCCTAAACAGAGTTTCTTCGATCGTTTCTTACCCTAGTTTCTACGTAGAAATCTTTCAAAAGCTTTTGAATGCAAAAATTAAATGCACATAGAAACCAAACGAAGGTTTATTTATATGAAACACGCTCCTACATATCACGGAGACGTAAAACATAAAAGTCAAGCAAGCAAAGGAAAGCAAAGTAATGCAAATGGAAAGGAGAATGAAAGACGACCCTAACTGAAAGTTCAAGTGACACTTGGAGCCCCTTGACACACTTTCACACTAAAATGTGGAAACTATACTATTATAATGTTCAATGGTGCACTTGGAATTGCTTGCAAAAGCATTTTCCCAAGTCACTTGAAGTTGGAAATGTAAAAATTAAGTAAACTACAAAGGTTCCATGATACAATGATTCAAAAATATATGAAAATGTGTTTACAAAAGAATCAATCAATTTAAAACTGCTATTTCAGATTTGTGCAGCTCCAAAATGATGTGAAAAATGTGTTGTATTTAGTGTAGAAGTGTTGCTTAACCAACAAAGAAGTAGGGCTCGAAGCT
The DNA here is from genome assembly GCF_000741045.1 of Vigna radiata var. radiata. Taxonomy (NCBI): domain Eukaryota; kingdom Viridiplantae; phylum Streptophyta; class Magnoliopsida; order Fabales; family Fabaceae; genus Vigna; species Vigna radiata. The sequence goes on along the minus strand of NW_014543599.1, from coordinate 34,453 downwards.
GTCCGCTTGTTGCCTATTTAACAAGTCTTCCACTCCTTAAGATGCTACCCTTTTGGAGCAAGACATCTGGACATGAGAAGCTTCACCAAAACATCACAGCAGGCAAACAAATCAGTAAAGAGTGAGCATCAAAACACCATACTGCACTAGAATTTAGTCACCCAAAACAGATTGCAAAGCACATTTGGAAGCCAAAAATGTTGAATTCAAATGACTTAAAGGCTGGAATAAAAGAAGGAACACAAAACGAACCTAGGAAATGATCTAGAAACAATTAAACAATAAAGAAATACCCAAAACAGAGATGAATTATGACTGCAGTGAAAGTGTTTGATGAAAAGGTGAAACTGTTTGATAAAAGTCTCCAATGAAGTGCATAATTTTGGTATTTTCAGATTTGATATGCAAAACTGGATTGCTTGGTTTTCTTTTGCTTTTTATGGATGTGTTATACTTTTTTGTTCATATAATTCGATTTGGAAACATGTAACCAACTCTTGCCAACCCATAATTGAAAATTAAAGAATGCACAAAACCAAACAACACTAAAATGGGCAAACTGCACCAGAAAATGGCACTTAAGATGGTGCTTTCAAACTGAAAATTGCGTGGCAATGTTTGGAAAGGTTAATTGATGGAGCAAACAAGTTTATATCGTCAATTTCAACATGTTTAGACACTAAAACAGCAAAGAAACATATTGCACCCAAAAATGAATGGTCCACTTCCAAATTTAAGCAAAGTTGATGGTTTAAATAGTGATTTAGCACATTGGTTGGAAAATGACCAAATGAACAGTGCACACAAGTTTTAAATGGTAAAATAAACTTGTCCAAATGTTCACACTGCACAGAAACACATAGATGCTTTAAATCACCAGTAGTTGTGAATTATGTAGTAAAAAGTGGCCAATCAAGAAAAGTTTAAGAAAGGTCCTAAGCCACTAGATCTAGATGAGAAATATGAGCTAGCAGATGTGAAGTGACCTAAAACACAGCAAGAAAATGAAGCACGACGCAAACACTTGATTGAAAACTGTGACAATTTTGGAAACTAGAATTTAATCAACTCAACCATTAATTTTGCATTTTTGTGATTATGAGAAGGTGTTATCACTTGAGACACGTTCAATATCATTAAACAAACTTGTTTAAAGCTTTAGGACCAATAAATGTGCACTAAAACAAAATGTGGATAATGCACCAGAATTGAAAGCGATGTGCAGATTTTGTAAAACTGATGCAATGTTTTGGATGCTTTAACTTATATCATCCAAGCTAGACATTGTGTCATTGCCTTTAGTGGATTGATATATTGCTACACTTGCATCAACACACATAATTTTACATAGACTAAAACATAAATTAACTTCTGGAACACAATTACACACTGTAACAAAGGTAAAACTGCAAAAAGAATTTGCACATGACCATGACACAACTTCAAATGATGAATTAAGATGAATTGAACTCAAACAATGGAAATGCACCGATTAAAATTAAGAACAAACACTAAGGAACATTCAATGAAGACAAACATCCACAACAAACACGAAATCAAACCACAGACGTAAGAAAAAAAATCAAGCAGTGGCAGAATTGGAACAACACATGACAAAAATAAGAAATGGAACAACACATGACAGTGTTTGATGTACGATTTTGTGGATTTTAGATGTGTGTAAGGTGTATCTCAAGCTCAGACAGCCTCCAAAGGGGAAGGAAGCTAGAGGAGGATGTGCTAAAGAGGCACAAACATTGAACTCGAAGCAAAGAGTGGCTGGAAAAATCTTAGCAACATTTCTCTATATCATTCAAGTTGAATTTACAATAGAACGAGCCTCCCTTTTATAGATGAAGAGAGGAGTCTAAAATGTGCATGGCAAGCTACTAAAAGTACAAAAGAAGCGTGTTGAAGAAGCTACAAAGCTTGGGAAGCTTGGGTTGCAAGTTTTAGATGCACGCTCAGCAGCACGTGCATGAAGAAGAAGACTGATTCGTTGCCGCTGAGCAGCAATAAGAAGTACCGCTGAGCACTGGCTGGCAGGCACCTAAAATGCACTCTTCTTTGCCTCCTTTGCTCACCTTTGCTTTGCAACCTTCCTAGGATGCATAGGCATGGTTTCCAACCTTTATTGGTGACCTACAAAATAATACAAATGTATGTAGTAAAGAAGAATCTATCTAAGACTCACTACTACAGAATTGAACATAGATAGCGCTCAATAGATAGCGCTTTTTTAAAAAAGCGCTATCTATTAATGTGCAGAACAATAGATAGCGCTCTTTTAAAAGAGCGCTATCTATAACTATGACAATAGATAGCGCTTGGTCAAAAACGCGCTATCTATAACCGTTTAATATTATGATTTTTAATTAATAATTTAAAATATACGAATAGATAGCGCTTATTTTAAAAAGCGCTATCTATGAAAACCAAAAATTTTAAAATTTTTTCCGTCCTGCTACCACTATTCCCGCAAATTTCAGTTAACTTCAACAGTGCGTCGAGCTTCTCCTCTGTTTCATTTGCACGTTAGGGCTCTTCTCGTAGAGCTTCTCCTCTGTTTCATTTGCACGTGAGGGCTCTTCTCATCCTATTTATCAAGCGTTCCTTCTCCTACGTTCATCAATTCGTTAGTCTCATTCCCTCCGTTTCATTTTAGGGCTCCTTCGACGGTACGTTACGTTGCTTTGGACTCCCGTTTTTGGCGCTTTGGACTACAACATTAAGGTTTGACAGCTTCGACGGTGCATTTCCTTCCCATTTTTATCCTATGTTGAGCAATTTTTTTTTTTCTTTTCTACAAATGACTATGGGTTATTTTGTGTTCTCTGTATTTGATTTTTCTATTGGTAATAATGCTAACATAGAAGGAACGAAAAGAAAAATTGGATGATAAATTTGGACTTCCCTTTCAACTGTTGGAGTGACTCCATAGCCTTCGAAGTGCAACTAAAATTTTCGTTCCTGAGCATATCAGTTAATGGCATTGCTGTTGTGTCATATCAGTTAATGTCAGTTAATAGCCTCCTATTATAGTTTCTAAGACCTAAAAAACCTTTAGTTGTTTAATAGTTTGAGGCAAAGGCCAATCTTTGACAGCCTGAATCTTTTCAGGATCAGTAGAGATTCTGATTTCCTCTTTACAGGAAATTACCAATATAATCCACTTTATTCATTTCAAAGTAGCATTTAGTTCTTGGCAAACAGATTATTTCCCCTCATGACTGACAACACCTTGCTCAAATGTTGTATATGTTTAAATTCACTAGTGCTATAAATCAGAATATCATCAAAGAAAACTTACAAAAAATTTTCCAAGAAATTTCCTGAAAACAACATTCATCAAACTTTGAAAAGTTGCAACATTTAGAAGTCCAAACGATGTGACCAAGTATTCATAATGGCCACTGTGTCTTGAATGCAGTTTTGTGTATATCTGCCGGATCCATCCTCACTTGATGGAAATCTTCTACCAAAAGAATTGGAAACCTGGCTTTAACTCTACATTTGTTAAGCTACGTATAATCAATACAATCTCCAAGAGCCATCCTTTTTCTCAATTAACACATAAGGACTAGCATAACAATTGCAGTTGTTCTGTATAAACAGGAATCCAACATCTCCCGAACAACTATCAATAATGTCCTTTTGATTCCCTGCATATTTGTTAGGTCTTTTATTTAATGTGTCAGCCCCTTGCAACGGTAAAGTCTTTCATCACTCTTGTGGGCTGAAACATCCTTACCATCATCTGAATATCATGTTTAAGCCCTCCTAGGAAACAACTATTCTTCAGAACAGTCCAATTAATTAATTATGGCACCAAATTCTTTATGATAGGACGTACAGAACGGTCCTCCATCAGTTCTACCATTGGATCTTCCCCAATTTTACCAAATCTATCCATTAAGAATTCGCATATGCAATCTAAGATGGCCAATGATTATGATAAATAGATTTAACAAAAGCCTGATGCCCCTGTAAAGTTTTACAACTTTAAAAGGCACAACTGCCAGAATATTGGTTTTGTTTAGGTTCATGTAGTGACCATGGANCCATTATTACATCAATAAACATTGTTCACTTTCTTTGTGTAAGTGAGAATATGCAAGCTCTTCATCTGATCTGGAACTTCCTAATTTAAGTAATGTATGTATCAACTGAAACTCTTTGAAGTCAATGTGATGCAAGTATCATATACATAGTGAAATGATAAAAAAATATAAGAACTCTGCATTATGGTTTGTAACTCAGCTTATTCTTCTTAATACATCCTGCAAACTCTATTTTTCAAAGTACATGCAGTTTGNCTTCAGGTTTTCCTTTTATTATCACATCTTTACGGAATTCTTACTTTGGTGTTTATTTTTAGGGCAAAAGGACAGTAGAATTAAAATGACAGAAATGAGTGATTTTTGTAAATTTAGGGACTAAAGCGGATATTTTGTAAAATTAAGGACTATCGTGATGAATGCTTGTAANTTTTAAGTGATTGGAATGGGGGTTTGGTTTGCTAATTTTGTTTTTGAGATTAATTTTAAGCAATTTCAGTGTAAAGATTTTTATATTGTTAATCAGTTAGAAATCACAAGTATGACTTTTGAAGTAGTTGTTACAATAATCTGTGATCTTACTGTACGTGATTGGACACACATGACAATGTAAAAACAAGTTAGATTGCTGATGTATTAAAGATTATATACAAGTGTATGATTATCGGTGTTGATTTAAAGTTATATCCCCCTTAATCTGTTGGTGTCGATTTTAGATTTGCAGCTCTGCCACTGGAGCAAGTGTCTGATTTTTGGTAGTTTCTTATGTTCATTTTCTTTGCAGTTTGTGGAAGCTGTTCTGGAGATAAAAGCTACCTCACAGGTACATTTTTTCTGTAAATATGCATGTGATCCGAGTAAAGTATCACATTCACTTTGTATATGTATGGACTGTGTAGTTTTCTTCGAGGTAGTTTGAATTCTACACAGTGTAAAACACATGCACCTAGTATTTTAAATGGGTTTCCCTTACAGGTAGTAAAGTGACTTAGAAAATTGACTTTTACTTCCTTTCTTGTTGTAGTATCCAAAAGAACCACCTTCTATTGAGCTTGTGGATTGCAAGGGTCTGGATGAACAGAGACAGAAACATCTATTAAATTACATACAAAGTAAAGCCTGTGAGATCTCCCCTTGTTTAATGCTTGTAGCTCTTTGTGAGGTAACAATTGCATCATTGATCTAGCTGCACATTTTAAAACAAGAATAGTGATGGTTTTGCTCCATACATATATGTCCCTTGTTTGTTAAGCATTTAGTTAGTAAAATCTATAGCATCTACTTCGATCGAATTTTTGCTTTGGTCCTGGTTGAGATGAAAAGATTTAATAAAAATAAGGTCCCTTTCCCCTAAACTATTTTTATCTGGTGATATTTATCAGTAGATGAGTTTTATATACACTCTGGTGATAATGAGGCTAATAGCAAATGTGGAAAGTTCTGAAAAACAGTGTGAAGATCCGTGTTAGTTTAAAATAAAGTGATAGGAGATACCTTGGCCAGTGTTTTTGGGTTCTTGGCCAAGAATTCAAACTTATGGGCAGATTGAGACTTGATGATAAGACCAAATCAGTTGTACAGAATAACTAAGCACAGGAAAGGGAGTTAGGCTGGTGTATGAGAAGCTTCAGGTAGCAAACCTAGCCATACTGTTACAGTAGAAATTGGGTACAAGCTTGCCTTGAATTACATATTCTATTGTCAAACAAGGGTCTCCATATTCTGCAACTGCTTTGGGGGCTTGCAGGTTTTCCTTTTATTATCACATCTTTACTGTTATGTTTATTTATTTTTTGAGATCTTTGGTATTCAACAGCTACGTTCAATGTTGAGTAATTGGATTTAAGTAAATTTATTTCAGTAAAATTCTTATGATGTAGTGAGAGATGTTGGAATCTTCTGCTGAAATCTGGGTTTGTTATAATTTTTCTATAGTGGATTTGAATTGTGGTGGCCCTTAAACTTAAATTTGATTTGGGCCTTAAGGCTTTGTAATTCTGTTTGGCTAACTGGTTTGTTGGAAAGATGATATTTGTTTGGTTAAGTGGTTTGTTGGCAAATCAATAGCTTTTTAGAAGAACGAGATAAAATTTTCAAGTAGTTGGATTTGAAATTTTCAAGTACTTGGATTCATGCTTATAGTTGTCTGTTTACGAATTGCATAGTCTTTTACATTGCGACTGCAATTGCCACTGAAACTGTGGTTTTTTACCATTGTTTAAAACCATGAGAAATTGTTTGATCCTGTTTTCACCTACTGGGCTTATTTTCTGCAGTTTTGCTATTTTTATTCACCTTATTGAGTTTGGGATTTGTTCCAATTTCTGGTTAACTGTGAGATCTCTATCAAATTTCTATTTGTGTTTGGTTCAAATGGATTTTGGCTTGTTTCATGAAGCTCTTGGTTCTCCTTGTTTTGTAAAAGTGTTTTGGTCCTCTAAAGCCCAGATCTACTGATATGAGTCAATCTTCAAACGCTTACCTAATTGAGTTTGGATCGTTATTTGTTACATGCTTTTATATTTTTGGTTAAAATCTTTATACTGATTAACCATATATAGTTCCTTTCTCTGCTTTTCAGAAAACTGTGACAAACCCTTCAATTTTGTAACACTTGCTTATGAGGGTTATATTGCTGCCAAACATATTAATAGACCATAAACAAATGTAACACTTGCCATATAATTCAACCACATTAATCCAGCAGATAAATTTACTAATTCCAAGTAAATTTACTAATTCCAGCAGACTAGTCACGTTAATTATTAAGTCTTAGATTTTGTACCAAACTCTCTATTACCTAGGGAGTTCTCTGAAGTATAAATAACTTCTCGTAAGGCCCACCAACATCGATAAACCATTGCCTCTAGTTNAGTTAAATGATCTAAAGCTCCAAGGAAGCTTAACTAACAATTATCTCGCTTATACTCTCCCTCCTTATATGCAGAACTAAAAATCTGCCTACTAGTTTAGAAACCTGATCAGTAACTCTATTTATCCTCAACAACAATCTTTTAGAAATCTTAACCCATCTTTGAGTGTTTNGTTGTTGATGCATGCCTAGTTTTATTCGAAAAATTTGTATGTGGTACAATTTCGTTATTTATAANTCCTTCCCATTTTTATCCTATGTTGAGCAGTTTTTTTTTTCTTTTCCACAAATGACTATAGGTTTTTTTGTGTTCTCTGTATTTGATTTTTCTATTGGTAACAATGCTAACATAGGAGGAAGGAAAAGAAAAATTGGATCATAAATTTGGACATCCTATATTTGATATTGTTACGTGGAATATAAAATCTATATGCATGAATTCTGTAATTATAATTATATAAGCGATACATTATATTTAATTATATTTTTGTAAATCTATGTAGTTCTTTT
>NW_014543599.1:23357-24508 GCF_000741045.1 Vigna radiata var. radiata | reverse complement strand
GATCTAAGCTAGAATTAAGAAGCTTAGCTTGACCAAACTCAGAATAAACCAAATCAAGGATGATAGCACGGTGAAAAGCTAGAGTATAATACTGGACAGCAAAGGCCAATGGTATTTAAAGCAACCAAGTTACATATAGGCCTGTTTGGACACCTAAGAATAACGTAGGTTGGACATATAAGCCACACAAGTGACATATATTGCCGTTAGGCAACAACTAAGATGGAAAATCCGAGGAAATTCTACAAAATTTTGATTATATAAGTCCATAACATGATGATCTGCAAAACTTTGGATATCTGTCTTTCTAAAACGATCAGGGTATAGTTAAGAAAGTTTGAGGAATATGCTCCTGCATGCTCCCGTAGTCTTTGGCCATTTCTTTAAAAACAAATAGAAGTCATCAGTGTATATATTGTATTTGGTAAGCCTTCCAACATAAAAAGAAATTGTCATCTGTAAACTATATATAGCAAAGTTCAAGAATATTCAAATATTCCAGTATATGTTANAAGTTCGTTTATTTAAGCTTTAAGATATATTTAATAGTCTTTGCAAAATTATTACTTATAATTTATTGTCTATACTGTTTAACGAGAGAGGACACTTTAGATGCTATCTTGAAGCTAAACTTACTTAGATGTGAAATTTTGAATTGAAGTTCGAAATCAAATTAAAATATCTCCCAAGGCTTAGTGTAAGAAAATTCATTTCACATAAGACTAGTTTATGTGAAATCATATCTTATAGTTGGAGTTGAGGAATTTTTTATTATGGTATGATAAAATAATAAATACATGATGGCACTTTGGAGATAAGGTTTGGTTTTCAGAGAACCAACCAAACAGTTTGCGTCAGAAAAACTGCTTCTTCTAAATTGTGTATATAATGAATTTATTTATGAAATTTGTACCTTTTGGATACTTACATTTGGCATAGGTAATATGAGACATGCCTATTATGCTACATTTTAATTATCTTCTCTATCCTATCATTTTTGTCTAGTAAAACTATATTTTGATCTTTTCCACAATAATTAGATAAAGGAATTGGGATCAAATGTTGATAACATTCCCCGTCAAGAATTATGGAAGCATGGTCGTGTGAATAAAAGCGGGGCAATTGAAAATGAAGAAACTCAGCAAGTTTGG
>NW_014543599.1:0-22622 GCF_000741045.1 Vigna radiata var. radiata | reverse complement strand
AAATATGATATGTTTGGTTCTTGTTTAGGTTCAATTGTCACAAACTAATTCAGAAGAGATGAGTAATGCTCACTCCGACATATTTTTGTCAATATTTTATATTTTTTGTATATAATATATAGTGTGGGTGTGTATATAATAGAACCTATATTTTATATTTTATTCTAAAATTAATTATTTTTTTTTTTAAATTTGTCAGAACCAATAGATAGCGCTTCTTTAAAAAAGCGCTATCTATTGGTTTTGACAATAGATAGCGCTCTTTTAAAAAAGCGCTATCTATTGGTTTTGACAATAGATAGCGCTCTTTTAAAAGAGCGCTATCTATGGTCAGAACCAATAGATAGCGCTTTTTTTAGAAGCGCTCTCTATTAATAGATAGCGCACGCATAGATAGCGCCTAAAAAGCGCTATCTATGATAAAAAAAAGCGCTATCTATGCACTTTTTTGTAGTAGTGACTTGGATAAGGAAAGAGCTTTATAAATCTTTATTCTACTTCCCTTTCTTTATTCATAGTTTAAGTTGTTACTTCTTTGGATGGGAAGTTCCTAAAGGGATTGTCATCAATTACTCTCGAATCTAAGGTTGATTGGGAGAGTAATTGGATGTAGGCCGAACTAGTATAAAAATTGAGTTTGAATTTCTTCTCCCTATCTCCTTACATTTGCACTTATATTCTATATTGGTTTTACACGCATACTGTTTCATTGCACACAATTGCTTATAACACAAGAAAGTTTTCAAGAACACTATTATTTGTGAAAAATATTTTAAAAGTGTATGTTTTTATAAAACACCATTTCATCCCCCCCCCCTTTTGGTGTTGAGAGACAAAGACCATTAATTCTAACATTTTTTTACCGTTGTGCATTCATTAAATGTATAATCAATTACCATAATTGGATAATTGATTATCACACATTAATTAGTTGACAACGAGTATTTAAAGGTATCCTTAAGTGAGATCTCTATAAATTAGATTGAGATTCTTATTCTAAAATACAAAATACAACATACGAAATAAGTGTATTTCGGAAATTGTTATATGTCGTGTACGATGATAAGTGTTCCAGGGTTTGCATAACCCTTTTACTACTGCTTTGAGAACCTTACGTGTTGGTATAAAGCAAGAACTTTCACTGGGAGTGTGATTGAGTGGTGTTGTTGTTGTTGAGTTGAAAGTTTGTCATCGTTTGTGAAGATTCAAAGGAGGTGTTCATCCTTTGTGAAAACGCAAAGGAGGTGGTCATCCTTCGTGAAGCATTCAAGGAGGTGTTCATCTCTTGAGGGTTATAAGAGAAGTGAGTTTCTCCTCTTGGGGTAACAAGAGAGGTGTTCTAACCTTAAACTCTTTTATTTTCTTTGTGATTGTAATAGTTTGTTGGTTTGTGCTAGTGCACTATTAATTCTCGGTTGATATTAACAACTGGACGTAGGATCTTTATGATCCAAACTAGTATAAAAATTACTTGTGCAATTTTCTCTCTTCCTTATTCTTTAATTTGTTTAACAGAAAATTATTGAAAGAACGATTTGCGATAAGAAACCAATTCATCCTCCTCTTGGTTTATTGAACGCGTTAACCATTCTGTTGCGCTGCTTTGACAATTGGTATCCGAGCTTGCTTTGATAGTAATTCAAAATGACAAGGAAACATCAAACCTTTGTTGAGGGTGTGTTTATCAATAGACCTCCATTGTTGACTAGAGAAAACTGTGCTTTTTGGAAAGTGAGAATGCAAATTTTCATGGAATTTATTGATAGTGAGATTTGGGAAACTGTCACAAATGGTCCTTTTGTTCCTACTATGTTTATTAACAATTTGTAAGAATCCAAACCACAAGAACAATAGAATGTTGATGATAGAAGAAGATCTCAACAGGACATAAAGGCTCGTAATATAATATCATTTGTTTTAACTGTTGATGAATTTTACAGCATCTCAACCTGTAAGATTGCTCAAGAGATGTGGGAGATGTTGAGAGTCACCCATGAAGGCACTGATGATGTTAGGAGAACCAGAAGAAATATTCTAATCCAAGAGTATGAGATGTTCTTAATGAAGCAGGTGGAAACTATTGTAGATATTAAAAAATGAATTAAATATAAAAATTCTTAAATATTTGGACAAGACTTGGCAACCAAAGGTGACTGCCATTAGTGAGTCACAAAATCTTAATACCATGTCAATGGCTGCATTGTTTGGTAAGTTGAGAGAACATGAACTGGATCTCAAGAGATTGAATGAGGATGAAAAGAAAGGAAAGAAAAAAACTCTGGCATTCAAATCTGATATTGATAAAAGCAAACATCTTAATGAAGAAGAAGACTTTGAAGAAGATGAAGAAAATATGGATCTCTTTATTAAGAAATTTAACAAGTTCATGAAGTCCAAGGGCAAAAGAATATTTAAAAATAAGAAGGAAAACAAGGAATCATCATCAAACTATTGTTGTTATTGTTGCGAAGAAAAAGGACACATGAAGGCAAATTGTCCAAACCCAAATAAGGATGAAGAAAAAGGCCAAAAGAAAGTCTTTAGGAATAAAGAAGGCATATATTGCTTGGGAAGAAGATAATGAATCAACAATAAGCTCAAGAGACTTTGATGAGCAAGCCAACATATGTTTGATGACTGATGACATCTCTTAAAATCAAGTAAGTTCCTTTAGCGATTCTGAAGATTTAAATTATAGTGAGAGTAAATTACTTTTCAAATATAAAGAATAATTAATCGAATAAGAGAAATTAGATAATGCTCATAAGAAATTGAAGAAAGAATTTAAAGAATTAAAATNAAATTATGAAAAAATTCTTAAGGAAAATAAAGATTTGAAAAATAAAATTTATATTATAAGAAAGGTAAATATACTAAAAATGAAAAATATGTTTAANTAAAAAGAAGTCTCTTGATAAAACAAACAACGCTGAAAGTAGTAATAATTCAAAAATTAAAAAGGTTGTTAAACGTGTTCCTAAAAATAATTATAATTACTATGATTATTGTTGAGATTGTTGATAAGGGGGGCACTGGTTTAGCTAAACCTTACAGTCTCACAGTGCTTATTGTTTTTTATGATGACAATACATTATTAATAACACATGTATTGATATGTGTTACATGTTCATTACTTTCATGTGTATGAATTCTTAAAGAACATGTTTGTGTTAATTCTGTCTACGTGTGAAATTTACTACTTTCTACATGAGATATCATCTGTGATTGCATAACATATGTTTTGGAAAAGAAAATTACATGCACTTTGGTTGAACTTATGTTGTGTGGCAAAACTTCAAGTTTTAAGTCGACTTCATTATGAAGTAAGTCAATTAAAACTCGTGACTTTGTATTCTACAGAGATTTTTGGTAATTCTAACATTTTCATTGAATTGTTTCAGATCTTGATCTCTGCTAGAATGTGAGAAGCTCCAAGAACTCATCAAGAAGACCGTGGTGATCATTCTTTGAAGAGTTCTTTGACGAGCAAGTATTGGTGTGCACTTAAGACTGCTTGACAAAAGGTTTTCATACGTGATCAAATACTTCTCTCAAGCTTGTGAAGATTGTGGCCGCCCTTTTGTGATTACAGGAAGATGAAGTGTTGCGTTCTAGAAACTTTGAGGATTGTTCAAATTTGACAAAGACTGTAGGAAAGGGGATATCTTGTTGTTGTTCTTTGGGTGTTATATGCATATATTTTGGTTAGAGGGTTAGAAAGGTGTTTTACATTTTGACATGGAGGTCTCTATAGAAACCTTGTTGTAAAAACCTTGACCATTATAGTGCATTTGCTTTCGGGTACAGGAAGGACACTGGATGTAGGCAGTTTGGCCGAACCAGTATAAAAATTGCGTTTGCATCTTCTTTCCTTTAACTCTTTAAATTTCAAGTTGACTTTATATTCTACATAGTCAACTATTTTCCATTGCACTTGATTTATCTTTTTCATTGAGATTCAAGAAACTTTTGAAAGTTTTATATTTTACGAAAAAGATTTTGAAAAGACTCTAATTTTTTATTTTCACCAATTTACCCCCCTCTTGGTGTTGAAACTGTGTCATTTTATTTCTAACAATTATAATTATGGTAATAAGATTAAAATTGTTCCTAAATATAATTATAATTGTTATGATTATAATTATAAAAATAAAATCAAGTATGTTCCTAATTATAATCAAAATTATTATTATGATTATAATTATATAAATAAATATAGAGGAAGGAACTACTTATAGGAACCCAAATGTTGTTACTTGTTTCTATTGCATGAAAAATGGTCATACATCAAATAAATGTACAATAAAACATTATGGTGTTCAAAATGGAATATATGCATGAATTCATGGTATAAACTAACATGTCTTTAACTTTAAAGGACCTAAATAAGTATTCTTGGGTACCAAAATATTATTTTTCCATTTTTCATGTTATTTCAAAATTAAGGAAGAAGCTTTTGAGTGTNCACCAAAACTTTGTAAAGTATGGTTTGTCAAATTAAGGAGGAGTTTTTAACATGAAAGAAAAATTTTGACAATTTTTTTTTCTACTTCTTTACTATTTTTATTTATTTGTTATGATTTCTACATTTATTGTATTTACTATGTCTTGAATTATGCATCATGTTTCCCTTTAATTAAAATTATGCGAACTATTACTTATTTGTTTTTCCTTCTCTTTTTTTGCTTATATTAAGGGAGAGTTTATTATTAAGGGGAAAAATTATTTAATTATACTTTTTTATAATGATAAAAAAGAGGGAGAAATATGTTTAAAGACTTAATTATATTTATCTCTTATCTACAAATCTCTTTTCTTTAAGTTATGTATGTTTTCTCTTCCTACAGACCACACAAAAGCAAGGCAACTAAGGCTAGGAAGAGAAAAAATCAATCACTCTATTCTGCCAACACAAAAACGTGACATTCTCTTCCAAAGTCCTCTCACTCTTTTATTTTCTCCAAGCCATCCAAAAGCCATCAATCATCATTCTATACTGATCTCTAAGCAAGGAAAAAGCAAAGCCAAACCTTTGCATTAATTTTACTTAGACAAAGACTAAGCTTCGCACTTCAATTTCTCTCTCTTACATCATGTGGGTCTCATATGTCCACCAATCACAAAATGGAGCTAAGGAAGATTTTGGCTAGGAATTGAACCAATAAATTTTTATTCACTAATAAATTTTTATTCATTTTTTCAACACATTCTACACACTAATACACACCACAATTAATTATTTATTACCATAAAATATAAAAATAAAATAAAATATATTTTAACTTTTAACAAGTCTTACATGGTTGGGTTGAAAAACCTTGAATAATAAGTACATTTTTTGGGTTACTCATTTTACAAAACCTTGAAACGGGGGTCTGCATGAAATTATTTGTTCATTGAATAATTATTAGTAACTCCATTCTTATGTGAAAAAAAATTTGAATCGCTATGAAGTTATTCAAAATCTTGTTAAGGAAATTTTGTGATATCTTTGCGTGAATGAAATCTTATGTTTGATTGACAAAAATTATAATTTAAGAACTTTCCCCTTTACTTAGATTTGAATTAGAAAAAATTTGATTTTTTTAATAATAAAAAAAAAAAACTTGTAATTAAGTGAGTGATGCGATCCCGGTCATGGCAGATCGGAGAAGAACCNAGAAATGGAGTTGAACTCCTGATTGGAGGAGTTGTCGCAACGGAAGAAGATCAGAACTCTATAAACCCTAGGTTTCGGTGTTGGAATGGAAGGAGGTCGAACGAACCCTAGTTTGAAGTGTTGTTCGGTGGAGAATCTAGATCTGGTGGTTTAGGCGACTTTAATCGGTGAAATAGGCCGATTAACCGGTGGAAAGGTTAGCANCCGATTTCAATCGGTGAAGATGAAGGNAAACGTAAAATCAATCGGTCAAAAGNGGAGGAAAGGCTAGGAGAAGGTGAATATGAGGAGTGTTTCGGTGAGAAGTGTCTTACGGTGGCTNATCTGAGAGGAGAAGGTGGCTGGTGGNTGAGTACGCTCTCGAGNGAGAGACGCTGCTGAACNAAAATGAAGAATGGCCTTNTGTGGAGTTGGTTCGCGAGAAATTAANTCGNGTGGCAGCAGACGCACTNTGGAGGGACGCGTGCCAAGCCAGGAATGACGAGATGGATGCCACGGAGGAGTGAGAAANTGATGGTGGAAAATGAATGAAATGTAATGTGAAATGGAAGGTGGCTAGAGGAGATCCTTTGGGATTCTNTAGCCTTGACTTTCAAGGTAGAATTGTTCTGGAGTAATTCTCAACAGTAAACAATTCAATTAGCTCAAAAGTGAAGTACAATAAGGTAGGCATGACTATTTATAGGACTAGAGGTCCTACATGCCTAACACAATACAAAATACATCAAAGAAATACTAAACTAAAGAAAGTGCGCTTGGGCCCCGCGTATCATCCCCTCCCCCTTGGAAAGGATTTGTCCTCAAGTCTTGATGGTTCTCCTGAGGACTTATTTTTAGTTGCCTCTCGACAAACTCCTCCTGAGTCAAAAGTAAATCTGCAATAAGCATCAAATATAACACTAATTAGTTTTCTATGACCCAAAGTATATAAAAGAGTATTTTTAGAAGAAGGTTTCTTAATTTTAAAATTTTCAATATGATGATTAAAAAGAAACCATTCTTCATTTGAAAATTTATTTTTGTCTTGAGTTAGTGAAAACCAAAAAGGAAACTCTAACTCAAGTTTTTGATTGGCATATGTTAAAAATTGCAACTTTTGAAAAGATGTGATGGCAATATTTTGGAAAGAAAAGATGAATTTAGAACATTTAATTTCAATTGAAGGAAAGTTAAAGGATAGAAAACCTCCCCTTTTGGGTTCTAGACTAAGATATGTTGTCATCAATTTCTTCTCTTCCTTTTCCTTCCTTTCAATTTCTTCCTTCTCTTTCTTTTGTTCTTGTCTCTTTCTTTCTTCCTCTTCTTTTTTCTCTCTTTCTTCCTCTTCTTTTCTCTCTTGTTCTCTTCTCACTCTTTCTTCCTCTTTTTTTCTTTCTTGTTCTCTCTTTGTCTTTGTCTTTCTTCTTCTTCTTTTCTCTCTTTTCTTCTCTCTTGTCTCTCTATTCTCTCTTGTAATTGCTTATGTTCTCTCTCAAATCTTCTTCTACTTCCCTCACCCTCACTCAAAAACTTCATGAGTTTGTCTCTAAACTCTGTTTCCCTTTGATAGAATCCACTTAAATTTTGAATGAATGACTTGCCTCCTTTAATAAACTCTCTCATAAGTTGTAAATTTCTTTGAATGACTTGCCTCCTTTGAACATGATATTCTCTTTCTTCCCACCACTCTCTTGCATACCCTTCAAATCTAGAAATGTAAAGATTCATGATATATGATTCACAGTCACGAGAATAATAAGAGTCAGATTGACTTCTTCTAACCATAAAGAAATGCATGTCATCAATTTCCTTTTCCCAAGCTAAGTAAGTAAATGCACCAATATCCTCACCAAAGAAAGGAATATTTTCCCTAGCTTGTTTATACAAAGTACCCTCAATCCTATCAAACTCATGAGATGAACAAGTCTTCCTTCTAGCTTTATCATGTTCTCTTTTAATTTCTTTAAGACTAATGGGCTTATCAAAATTAAAGTTCCTAGATGAACTAAATGAACTAGAGGAACTATATGAATAACAAGACATCTTTGTTCTTAAAAGTTCTTCTAATCTAAAGGATTTAAAGATTTCACACTTGACAAATCCCAGGTAAGAGAGGTGAACCACTAGGGTTGCTTAAGTACCAAGTCTTTGCCTTGCTAGATTTGTTTTGTTCTACTCACTAAATACCCTTTAAAGTAAAATTACTTTTAAAATCAAAGTACAAGACTCAAAAGAAACAAACAATGAAAACGGACTCTAAGACCCCTAATATGTTCGGACTCTAATGTGACAAAGGTCACACCTAATGTGAAACACAGAAGCAATTCAATATTAAAGTCTACTCCTATGTCTAGCTATGCTAAAATTAAAGCAATTAAAGTTGCCAAGATTTGGAAAGAGCACCAAGGACTCTTCCAAATACTTGTACTTTATAAAAGGCCGTTACAACACAAAGCTAAAACTAACATTGTCAGTGGGCTGCAAGCCCATCAAATACAAAGACAAATAAAAGAAACACTAAACTAAGCTACTGGTCTTCTTCAATCTCTGCAGAAAACTCACGGCCCAATCTCTGGCTGCTACGGTCTCGGCTTGGTGGTCCACTTCTGCAGAATTAACGTGGCCGTGCTCAATCTTGTAGCTTCAATTTGTTGTTGTTGGATATCCTACAATCATCACATGCACACAATTTGTTTCAGCACACCCTATCTACACCAATAGCAAAAGGTAAATTGACACAATATAAGAGTCTTCCCTTTCTCTTGGAATGGTGCAGTTGGTGCAGCAAAATTATCCTAGTTGCTCTCAATTTGCAATCTGATTCAAAATGATGTTGCACAGATACATCAAATAGCAATCAACAGGGTATTCAATCAATTATAATCTACGGCCAAACAGAAATAATGATATTACACTTCCCATTTGTCATGCTATTTCTAACTGTTGGGTTTCTTAAACTGCATCTTGAACCTCTTTACTTTTTGAACTACCCTGCAACTTCACTAAACCGTGGTTTAAACTTTTAACCACATAAACCAGATCAGCCAATATACAAGATTCACTAAATTGCTGCTCAAAATTCATGCATTCTCATATTCCAATCTGATTAACATCATCAATTCAGCTTTGCACAAGTTATTCACATTAAAGCTAGCAGGACATTCACAAGGAACGTGTATATTTAACCAGATGCAAATGAATGTGATTCAGGGTTGAAACCAAATGAATGCCATATAATGCAGAACAGATTCAATTCAGAATTCAAGTTGGCTGCTTCTAATTATTAAACTCCACATATATCAGCAAAACAATTTAAGCATATAGCAGAAGCTTCCACATGTCAACTCTGCTCACACTAACTGATACCAGATTCCAAAATGCACATGTAAATGGTCTTTAAATCAAATTCAAATAAATGTGATTCTAAGTTGAAGACAAATTGATTTAAACAACCAACTCAAGCTAGTCTTTTACTCAAAATAATGATTCAATCAAGTCAGATGTGCATGTCGCAACCGAAAAATCGCGACGGGACGACGATCCAAAAATAATTAATAGGTTTAGAAAAAGAGTTTTTGGAGTCGCCACCATAGTTTATTCTGGAAAACTACGGAAAAACCATAAAGAAAAGACACGGTCCACGAAAACCAAAGATTGGGTTCGGGAGTCGGTTACGTGTGGGGAAGGTGTTAGCACCCCACAACGTCTGCCCTAAGGCAGTACCTTTAATTAAATGCGCGAATAAAAATGTGGTTTGCAAAATGTTTAATTTCCCCTAAAAATATAACTCTAAGGAAAACAAAATATTTTTTTGTGTTTTTTTGTGCCCGACAAGGATTGACCTTGCTCCTACGTATTCTCAGTTGGACTGAGAAATCAGGGTTACGTAGTTCTGGTGAAAGATTGTTGTTTGAAGATGTTTTTAGATTTTGAAGATTTTATATTTTTTTGGTATTTTTATATAAAAGAGAAAAGGTTTTTTAGCACAAGGCCTACGCGAGCGGTCGCACGTGTGCTTAAACCTTTTCAAAATATTTTTATTTAATTTTTAATTTTTGTAAAAGAAAGGGAAAAGATCTTCAGCACAAGGCCTACGCGAGCGGTCGCACGTGTTCTTAAATCTTTCCAAAATATTTTATTTGATTTTTGTAATTTTTGTAAAAGAAAAGGAAAAGGTTTTCCGCACAAGGCCTACGCGAGCGGTCGCACGTGTGCTTGAACCTTTTCAAAATATTTTTATTTGATTTTTGCTTTTTATAAAAGAAAAGGAAAAGATTTTCAGCACAAGGCCTACGCGAGCAGTCGCACGTGTGCTTAAATCTTTTCAAAATATTTTAGTTTGATTTTAATTTTTATTTGTAAAAGAAAAGGGAAAAGGTTTTCAGCACAAGGCCTACGCGAGCGGTCGCACGTGCGCTTAAACCTTTTCAAAATATTTTTATTTGATTTTAATTTTTTATGATTTTTTTTTATACTTTTTATTTTAACAATCAAACAATAATAAAACAGATGTCAAAGCTAAAGAAATAAATAAATAAAAAATAACAAAGACAATAAAAAAATATCACAGTCCAAGCCCAAAAAGAATAGGGGTGCAGAGATTAAAACCGGGGGTGCTGAAAAATATACTGAAGCTTCTGGTCTTGTAGTCTGTTAGGGGTGTATGGCCAAAAATGGGGGTGCAGCTCGAAATTTGTTGATCCAGACCCAAGGGGGTGCAGCAGCAAAGTTGGAGGTGGCATGTAGTAGGTTCTGGCCAGGCCCAAGGCCTTTTTTGTTTGCCGGAAAGGGAATGGAGGTGCGAATAGAGAAACGGAGGTGGCGGCGGGAAGAGAAAGGCTCAATAACCAGGCCCAAAACCTCTTTGCCCTAATTTGAAAAATTGGGGGTTCCTTTGAGTTCATCTCATTTGCGTTCAACAACTCAGAGACCCAGGGTCTCCTTCGAGAGGTAAACCATGGAGGCTTGTCCTTGCCGCAGCCGCATGCCACCGTCTCCACCACTGCTACAAGCTGTCGGGAGCCGTGGTCAAAGGCGTCATCGAAGACGCCGTTCACACCAGAGCCGTCGCCGGTCATCGGAAGGACTCTTCCCCCCTCTTTTCTTCTTCGCGCGCGAGAGAAATATTCTCGCCCCTCCGCGTCACGTCGCCATCGCCGGTGACTGCAAGGGCTACAACGTCTAGTTCTCCTCTTCCGCCACCCACGCTCCAAATCGGCCACCGTCGTGCTAGCCGCCAGCGTTGCCTAGGGCCGATGGTGCTCCTAGTGTTGGTGGCTCTGCTCCCCTCCTCTCCTCGTGCGTGAGGGAGATAGTTCCCCTCTTGCGAATTGCCTGTTGGGCAAGCTCGGCCACCGCAAGCCGCAAACCAGATCACCACTCAACGTCACCGGTCAGCACCGTCGTCCAGGCCAGTAGCGTAGTCGCCCTTTGCAGCAGTTCAACCTCTCCTGCTAGTAACACCTCTCCGCGACGCCGATGCAGCAACACCACTTCTCATTCTCCTCCCTCTACACTTCACTTGCCAATCTTCACCATTTATCCAAATAAATGGAGGTACGAAAATAAAAAAACGATTGAAAATGGATGAGGTTTTTGAAGTGAAGATGCAAGTGTGATCAGAAAATGGTGTAAGGGAACTATGGTAATTAGCCCAATGTAGTTGCCACCACCAAATGCAATTGAAATTGTAATGTAAATGCCCGTGGTTTTCTTTCTTGAAGATGGTTGTGCTGTGTATTGGAGGAAATGGTTGTGGTTGTGTGTTGGATTTGCAGGTGATAATGGAAGAGGAAGATGAAGGCTATGGGTTGTCGGTGGTGAATGTGGCGAGGGTCACGGCAATGGAGTTTAGAATGTCGAATTGGTGCCAAACTGATGAGCGAATGGGGAGAGATTATACGGTGGTGAGTGATGAAGAGGAAAAGATTGTGTGACTGTATGTGAAGGTTGCTTACGGGTTGGGGGCTGCAGAGCGTTGGAGTGTGTGAGTGGGTTCCTCTGCCTGAGTTGAAGATGATCAAAAAGGTTTTATGCAGAGGGAGGTTGGGGAAATCTTGTATTTCCGTGATGTGTGTTATTGAAGGAGATGGGAAAATCAAGAAGCTGAAGTGTGTGGAGCCATGGAGAATGGTCAGAGGTAACAATGATGAATCTGTTGGGTGATGAATTGGGAACCCCTGGTATTGGGAGAGCAGAGGAAACCGTTAAGATGTGGTAAGGAGGTAGTGGTGAGTCCTAGGAGAATTGTCTGTAGTGTGTGATCTCTTTGGTGTTGATGGAGGAATTAGAGTGGGTGTGATGGTGAAGATGGAATGGTGTGCGTGTTGAGTGATGGAGAGAAAAGGAACGTGTGAGGTGAATCTGTTGAGTGATCGGGAAGACATGTGTGATTTGATGGATCTGTTAAGTATGAGGGAGGTGGAAAAAATGGTGAAAAACTATGGTTGTTTTTCGGAGAGGATAAGTGTAGTGGATGATGATCTTCTCCTTTTTCCCTGGTTGCTTCCATGCTTTTGATACCTGATCACCCAAACCTTCTCTGCCAAAGCTGCTTTTGTCGCTGCCAAAAACCGAATTTGCCCATTCCACTCTGCGTCTGCCAAAACCAAATTGTGCCTGTTCCACTCTGCGTCTGCCATGCACCCCAGCACTCTCCAACCAAAATCTCCTTTGTTGTTTTTTTTTTTTATCTTTTTCGCTTTTCTTTTTTTTTTTAGACTAAAAGACAAAACTGGTATTCTAATCTATTTTTCATTTTTCTTTCCTTTTTTCATTTCTCTTTTTTTTCAAAAGATTATAAAATCATGAAATTAAATCCAAAAATAAAAAAAAAAAAAAAAAAAAACTAAATCAAATACTAAAAAAAGTAAAACAAAACAAAATAAAATAAAATAAAATAAGACAAAAATAAAAACTAATCTTATTATTTAGTCACCCGGACGAAATTGGGTGTTGACAGTGCACACTAGCTAGGTAACATGTGAATGTATTCAATCAAGCATTCTGATCAAACTGAAATTTGAAGCCAATGCAATTGGAAGGATGTTTTCAACTAAGTGAGAGTAATACTTCTAATCAAGACCAAATGCAGAAATCAAAAACTCATTTAAATTCCAGAATGCATGCAAGCGCAGCTTAAAATGAATACAATCACATTCAAAACATTTAATATCACAATGGAATCAGCAAACAGTTTAATATTGAAGCCAATGCTTCTTAAACAGTCACAGCTGCTCCAGTTGAATCATTCAAACTCTTTTCCTGCACAATGAACAGTCACCAAAACAGATATCAATACAGTTAGATGAAAACTGATTTATCTCTCTCAAATGGCCAAAGAAATCAGGCTAAAGTCAGTCTTACAAGACTCACAACACTCAAGGCTTCACTCTAACAATTTACACACTCAAGGGTAGGTTTTGAAGAGATTTCAGTCAAGGTCAGAGAATTCTGTGGATCACTTCCACCTAAGAGGCTACCATTCACAAATACCTCTCTTTCAATTTCCAAAAACCAAAGTGATATCAGCTTCACAAACAGGAAATGGCTTGGCTAAGGGATGACAGAACAGAACAACCAACAACAAGGTAAGCACCAGATAAGGAAAACTGACAGCACAGCAGAGAAACTGACTCAAGATTTACTCTAGAACNGATTACAAAAACAACAAAAGGTCAATTAAAGAATGGCAGAATAGATTGCACGCGTGAAAGACAAAACCAAGATAGCCAACAATTGACAAACAAGAAACAAGGCTAGTGAATAAAGGTAAGCACAACAAATAGAACCTAAAGAATAAAACTAGAACAGATTTTAAAAACAATAAAAGATAAACAATAAGCTGCTGAGATGTTTAAGAAAAGTTAGTCTAGGTTGCATCAGGTTTCAAATTTGAACTTGCACTGGTCTTTCAGCTTCTTTTCTTTTTGTTTGTTTTTTTAAATGACTGAAATGTTGCCTTTTGAATTGTGTATTTAAGATATCACACAGGAACCAAGCTTTTGCTGCAAGTTTACACAAATGTAGATGCACCATACAAACCTCAAATGTAATCAATCAAACCAGCAACTTGTTAATGAAAAATGCCAAAAATTTGGTGGTGTAAACAATGAAAAATGGTTGGGCAGCTATAACTCGTGGTTTCCTTGCATCATCGGTTTCAAATCACTAAAACAAACTTGTTTGCAAAGCAACTTGATGCAGAAACACACTATCTCAAAATTTGACTTAGGCANCCCTCAAAATTACTCAAACTAANCAANTGAACCACTCAAATTTTGACTCAAGGAATCAAATGACTTTTGAACACTAAAATTGTGTTCAATTCAGCACTTAAAATTGATTGAAAGTATTNGATTTAAAGTTTCAGATGTTNAGTAATGATCTAAGTACTGAATCAGATTTAAAAACATAAAAGACTCAAGCAAAGAATGTGCAGTTCGGTCAACTGCCAATGCACTCTGAATTTCCAGTCTATCACCAAGCCAATTGCAAAGGCAATTTCATGCTTATATGGTGTTCATTCCGAACCAGATTTAAGTAAGCATTGATATATATCAAAATAGCAAGTCAGACACACAATTATCCAATGAACAATGACTGCTAGATGCTAAAACAAAATCAACCAACCAAATCTGACATGATCAACATCATTTCACGCACTTGAGCTCTATAATGTCATCGCTCATCAATTGTGCAGATGTTATGGTATGATTCAATGATCAAATGAAACAGCACCACATGGTTTGAAACCAGAGTTCTTGACAATTAATCAAATGCACAAGACTTCAAGACAAGACAGAAAATGATGCTCAAATGAAATTACTCAAACCAAAATTTTTGGACCGATTAAAAATGATGAAAGACTCAATGAAATGACTCAAGTACAACAAACTCAAGAACAACACAATCAGGAATCCTAATCACAGATTAGCATAGATCAAACTGAATCAAAACACAATAGATCGAGACAATAAAGGAAAAAAAAATTGAACAACACGAAATGGAGAAAATAGGACAAGATATTCAGAATCACAAATCAAATAAAATACAAAACTACCAGAGACAAAGACGTGAATAAACACAGAAAGGAACAATCTGAGAGAAGTGATACAAGAAACCTATCTCTTGAAGCCCGAGGAAGAGAACTTTGCTCTGAATACCACATGATGCGATCCCGGTCACGGCAGATCGGAGAAGAACCGAGAAATGGAGTTGAACTCCTGATTGGAGGAGTTGTCGCAGCGGAAGAAGATCAGAACTCTATAAACCCTAGGTTTCGGTGTTGGAATGGAAGGAGGTCGAACAAACCCTAGTTTGAAGTGTTGTTCGATGGAGAATCTAGATCTGGTGGTTTAGGCGACTTTAATCGGTGAAATAGGCCGATTAACCGGTGGAAAGGTTAGCATCCGATTTCAATCGGTGAAGATGAAGGGAAACGTAAAATCAATCGGTCAAAAGGGGAGGAAAGGCTAGGAGAAGGTGAATATGAGGAGTGTTTCGGTGAGAAGTGTCTTACGGTGGCTTATCTGAGAGGAGAAGGTGGCTGGTGGGTGAGTACGCTCTCGAGAGAGAGACGCTGCTGAACGAAAATGAAGAATGGCCTTTTGTGGAGTTGGTTCGCGAGAAATTAACTCGTGTGGCAGCAGACGCACTATGGAGGGACGCGTGCCAAGCCAGGAATGACGAGATGGATGCCACGGAGGAGTGAGAAACTGATGGTGGAAAATGAATGAAATGTAATGTGAAATGGAAGGTGGCTAGAGGAGATCCTTTGGGATTCTTTAGCCTTGACTTTCAAGGTAGAATTGTTCTGGAGTAATTCTCAACAGTAAACAATTCAATTAGCTCAAAAGTGAAGTACAATAAGGTAGGCATGACTATTTATAGGACTAGAGGTCCTACATGCCTAACTTAATACAAAATACATCAAAGAAATACTAAACTAAAGAAAGTGGGCTTGGGCCTCGCGTATCAGTGAGTTAGTGAGCCAACCCGTTTAATCCACCAACCCATGGTGGGTTAACCCGATGTTCGAATTTTTTCGGCTCGCTAATAAGTAAGCCTAGTTAGGTTGGTTTACTAAATGGCTAACCCATGCTGGGACGAGTTACGTTAGGCTGGGTGACTTGTTTCCACCACAGTAGTTGAGTGGGACAGAAAATGGAAAGAAAAACAAACAAGGTGCTTGGAAAGTGAGTTGCATGTAACGAAAGGAATTGTGCATGATGCATTATGGGTTTATTTTTTCAAACCAAGAGAAACAAAATGAGATGTTTCCTTTACTTAAAATGAAACAAAAAAGAGATGGAAGATTTTATCTTTTAAATCTTTTGTGGTTTTAGAAAATAAAAATAAGGATGGGTTGGGCCAAAGAAGAGGGAAAAGATAGGAGATATATTTAAGGATAGGGTTGGTTTCTTGGAGGATATATAAATGTTGACGTGGTTTGGATAGAAAATGGGGAACAACTGTGAGAATGCAGAGAAGAGAATACATTGTTGAATCTACAAAAAAAAATAATAAAAAATAAAATTAAAGGAGACATTGGCAGCGTGGTGAACCAAAAGAAGAAGAAAAAATTGTATATGTGTAAAGGTAAAGGGATATAACTTTTCTCTTGTATATGATATGTTTGCTGGTATGGTTCTTTACTCTCTAAGTATCATCTTGTATGCATGGTGAGGTATGGGACATAGGTTCCCGATGGGAGCATTCACGTAAACCAAAACGGGTTAGGGGTTCCTATTATAATTTTCAAGTTTTGTTTTGTTTTGGGCATGCATTATGGGTTAAGGACAGGGGTATATTGGTTCTCTTTATAGGTTGAAGCGTAGTTTAGGTTTTCTTGGATGTTTTACATATACCAAAAGGCCCTAGGATATTATGTTAAGTGCGACATAGTTTCGAAGGTGGGGAGGTTGATTCACATGTAATATAATAGGAGAGTGAAGACGTGAAGGGAAAGGTGAATTGATTATCACTCAGGATAATATATTATCCTAGAAAACATCAGGAAACACTTTGATTCATAGATAATAGATTATCACTTTGGATAATCGATTATCCTCGAAAAACAAGAATTGTTAAGGTTCGAAGATAATCGATTATCACTTGGGATAACTAATTATCACAAAGAAAAACTTTTTATAACGATCTGAAATAATTGATCATCGCTTGGGATAATCGATTATCATTGGTCGTTAGAAGCGGACTCTTAAGCTTTTGACCATTGCTTGAACCTTGACCTATAAATATTGTGTTTCAAAACCCTTAATGGGTTACTTAAACTAAAAAAGAGCTAGATCACTGTCTAAAATTCTTTTAATGTTTAAGAAAGCTAGAGTTCTTGGTGCTTGTATAAGGAAGATCTTGTTCTTAGTGTGTCTAAGTGGTGAAGCTAATCTGCAAGGCAAAGCCAAGTTTTGTTCATCTTTTTGTTGGTCTGAAGGATGTGTTATTTGTCTCTTAGTTGTTAAGAGAGGTGTTTTTTGAACTTACATTTACTCTATTGTTGTAAATTGTTTAAATGATGCAACAACATATTATTGTGAGATGAAGAACTTTGTTTCAATTCTTCATTTATATTTGATTATGATAGGATTTTTCTTATATTCTGAATTCTCTTAATTAACACATTTATAGAAATATTGCCTATTGTCTCCATGGATTTCTTGCCAAGGATTTCTTTAATGAGAAAGAAATTGTTTTCTCAACTTTTCACACTTTATAGTTTGGTTATTTCTTTAATGAGAAGAAATTGTTTTCTCAACTTTTTACATTCTATATGTCTCAAGTTTAAGTTGCATACATATGTCTTTTAAGCTAGAAGTCTTGTATTCTTACTAAAGACTTCATCAGACATTATTTTATTCTTGTTTAAAGTTTCCAAATCTTGACACACACTTTTAAAATTTGTGTTCAATGCCTTATATATTTCTAAGATCCTAATATTATTAAATATAGCTTCATGATAAGCGATAGGAAGAAAAAAAGTAAATCAAAGAAATCTACATCTTCTCAATGAAAGTTGTGGAGAACTAGTAGTGTTTTCCATTTTATTGAAGTAAACTTCTTTATTTGATTTTGAATATCAAAACTTCATTTTCACCATGTCAAAATCATCCCATATAGTGATCATGAATCAACTTTGTTGACTTCTTTGTTTAATAAGGCACATAATAGTGTAAGAATGCCATTTTCAATAATTTACAATAATTCTATATTGATGGTGTCAAAATATGACATCACCCTTGGCTCCCACAAATCATACTTTTCCTTGTCAAATAAAGGTGGACGATTTTAGCTTCTCTTTAAGTTTTCATTTTGTCTACATGGATAAGTCCTCTTGTTTTATTGGGAACTCCCTTAAATCCAAGCTTTGATACCAATTGATAGAGTAATCAGGCTCTAGAATGACGGTTTGAAAATAGCCTTGCCTTATACATTTTCTCACACATAGATAAACTTGATTAGATAATATAATGTGAAAAGCAAGCACACAAAATATTTATACTTGTTCATCAAAATCATAGACTACATCTATTCTTCTTTAAGCACATTTCTTAATAAGTTTCACTAATAAATAAAAGTTTATTAGGAATGACTACGCAAATCTCTCCAGGTTATGAATATCAACTTTCCTAAGTATCATGAGTACAACCTTTTTAGTTATCACAAGTATAACCTATCTAGGTATCTCATGTACAACCTCTACAACTATCACGAGTATAACTTCTTTAGGTATTACGAGTACCATATCTCTAGGCATCAGAAGTATAAACCTCTTAAAGTATTCTTTTTAATTCTATTGAGATTAAGAAATCTCAATGGAAAAAAGAGAAACACTCTCAAAGAAAGATACCATAACTTAAGCTCACATAGGGTAAATTTCATAGTATGAAGAATTTTAAAAAGGTTTTTGGCATACATTTTTTTCACATACTTGGACGATTGTTGTAGACATTATAGGCACATGCTCTTTCTCTTTTATTTTCACTTCACGTAGTATTGATGTACTTGTTATCTTTCTCTTTCATCTTAATAATCTATTTATAGGTATGTTACGAATACAATCAATTTTTAGACATAGAATTGTTAAGATAAAATTGTCTAGAGAATAGACCGTCCAAAAAGCCTAGGTATTGAAATTTAACAATAAGCTTTAGATGAAATAACTTCTCAAGAGAAGTTCCTACTTGACCTGAGGCGTTTAAAACGCTTGCTCAATCAAAATGAAAATCTAATGTCTTATACAAGAAGTCATGCAAATAGTCCCAAGTTCATTACAAAGTCTTTTCAAAATAAGAACATACAAATCAATATTTTCCTTAATTCTATATCATATAACGTGTTGTTTACAGGAAGCGTCTAACCAATAAGAAAAGCCTACATAAACAATTGTGAATATGCTTAAGGATTGCTACTCATGAAGAAATAAAATGAAAATATTTCATAAAGGTATCATCTAAGAATTATGTGCAAAACAATAGGATGTGTTCTCAAGCTCTTGGATAAAATACTTATNTTTGAGAATCATAAGAATATTGAAGCTTAATATTTTACCACTAAAAACAGTACTATAAGCAAAAGCATCTTATGAAGAATTTTGTTTAATGAAAAGTGCTCTAAACTTTNCAACTAAAACAACTCTTCGTCCATAGAGCATCTAAAGCTTTATGTCGTCTACTATCAAATGTGTTATACATCGTCTAACTTCTCTTGAACATTATAGTTGAATGATGCATTAATTATTGACAAGATGTGTGATAAGATATTTTAAACAAGCAGTACAAATTAACATCTATAAACATTCAAAACATTTAATGGCATTAAATGCATGTACTGTAAAGTGTAATCTTGCTTGTATACTTTGTCATTATTATATGTGCATAATAGATATACATAAAGGATTAATCATAACATTTGTACATGTTGAACAAACCTTGAGAGAAGTGAAAAGCATTCTAGGAATCATTCTCTTGAATACTTTGCTCTGGCAAGTCGTACAAGTCGCACTTCAATATAAACTCAGATAAAGCATTGTACCTCTAAAGAAAAGACTAAAGTTTGACCTTCCACCTAAAGGCTACTTACTCTCCTAAAATCAACTCATCATCTAACAGTCATCTCTTAAGAAATCTTATATAAAGAAGACCAACTAAAGAGAAAGAGAGGTTTGGTTGAAACAAAAGAACATCAGAGATGAAAATAGAAGAAGAAAACAAGAGAAGAAAAATGGAGAAGAAAGAAGTGGTGAAAAAGAAAATGAGAGAGAGAGAGAGAGAACATGCTCAAAAAAGATCATAATCATTCATCATCTCTGCCTCATCTTAAAGTTTATACCATCTTATGTTCTTTAACTCAACTGATATGATGAAAGCAAGCTCAAACAAGATAAAATGTGAAAAGAAAAGGATATCATCACATCAAGTCTTCTACTTATCTTTAAGCCTACAATGTTTGATGCTTCCGAAATAAAAGGAAGAGAAACAAGAAAATGGAATAGAAGAAAGTAGAAAATAAGAAAGCTTCAATTAAATATCTACTCTAAAGTTTGTCTCCATCCCCACAAAGTGTAACACAAATGCTCAAAGAAGAAAAAAGAGAAAAACTAGAGAGTCAACAAAATTCCAGTGCTTTGCTCTAAGATCATATTGTCTAATGTCCTCAATCAAAAGGAAGGAAGAAAAAGAGACCAATTACAAGAATATAAGAATACCTTGTATTCATTAAACATCGTTTATGTGAGAGTTATTTCCATTTTGTAATCATACACTTGTAGAATAAGAGTTGTGTAAGAATACTCAACTAGAAGTGGATAAATTTGGTTTAGACAATTGTTTAGGGTTAGATCCGGGAGAAGCTAAACTCAAACTAGTCATGTTGATTAGGCACTACAAGAAAACTTTAATTTACCGAAGGATGATTATGAACGGCCTGCAGGCCTTCGGTAAATCTTAATTACCGAAGGCTTTTCCGAAGGCCATGTTAGGTGTACATTGCCGAGGGGCTTTGGCCGTCTGTATTGGCACAGTGACTGTAGCGAAGGAATATGACCGTCGGTATGTTGCAAAGACTTAATGAAATAAAAGTTTGGGATTTCCCTCTCCCATGATGTTATTTTCGCGAAATTCCTGAGTGTTCTTCCCTAGCGTTTGCTCTGAAATGCAGAACCCCCAAATTTAACCACTGTTGTTCGTTCCACCCTTCTGCATTTTTGTGAAATTGGTGTTTGATAGNTGGGTGTTAGGTTTCTATTGTGGNAGGAGAGTGNCGGTGAGGAGGGTGGTGGTTGAGGCNAAGGATTAGGTTGTTGCGAGGGGGCTATTCGACGGGGTTTCTTGATGAGGTCTCTGTCGCGGTGTGACGAGGGTGGTGTGCCTGCCTGACCAGTGCTTCTGTTATCGCGACNAGGCCAATCTACNGGCTATCTAACGAAGGGGCTTTTGCTGCNCGAGGAGGGCTGATACATGTAGGATTTGTCGCTGCCGTAGAGGTGAGTTCTCTATCTTTTGAATGATGAAGACTTTGCTGATGAAGGGTTGATGAAGANTTTCATATGTCGTNGTTAAATGTATGTAATGTTATATATTTTTCTTTGATGNTGTTTAAAATATGTGAAGTAGGGAAGATGAATTTAATTTTATGATATGTTGTGTAGTTTTGAACGTTATTAGAGTTCTTTGAGCTGTTAGTTATGTTTGAAGNATTATTTTGTNGAATTGGAATGAATGGTATGTTATTAGGTTTTGGATGGTTGTGTTCAGCAATGTAGGGCTACTTTCTCTTCTGATGCTTTGAGTTCTTTGACCTGTTGGGGTTCTATGGGGATAGAGAGGGAAGTTNTAATGATGGTGTGAGGTGAAAGAAGGTGCAAAACTGGGTAGAAAGGTTTGTAGAGATCTTCGAGATCATCAAGGACCCTGGTAGTTTCTGTGAATTCTGGAAAGCTATGAATCAGCTCGTCTTGGTCAGAGAAGAAATAAGAAAAATCAGGATTGGGATCGTCCATGGCAGTGGCTTCACCACTGCTTCCTCTCACAATAGCCTNTAAATCCCAATCTCTCAAGCACTCAAATTCATCCATCAACCAACTAACAATAGTAATGAAGAAAGTGAGACTTGAAACTGAAACGAAAGTNAAAAATGTTTTTGGTGTGTTGAAGAAATGTCAACCGAAAGGTTTGGCTATATATAGGTAGATGAAATGGTAACCAAACCAGTGGGTAGGGTTTTGAATGTATATGTTCTCTCTTCTTGCTTCAAACTTCAAACTGGCAATAGTATTTTNAATAGGGTTGACTTACTATAAAGTCAAAATGATAGCAAGTGGATGTGTAGAAGGGATATTTTTTTTTTATTTTTATTTTTCAGCAATTCGGTGTTGATCTAATTAATAAGCTTTTCCCTATGTTTGGGTTCATATAGACGAGTGAATTTGAATAAGTCTTGTGCTTAAGTCAATTCAATATATGCAATTTGCTTCCGAGGGACCAATAATTTGAACTTTACACATGCCCCTTTTTTCTCTTTAGCCTCAATTATTATATGTTGCAAATGTAGGTTTTTGGAGGAAGACCCAGTGTTCAATTATTAGAAGTTGGTGCCAAATTTTGGAGGGGTTGCAATTTAGGAGAAGTTGAGCATCTGAAAAAGGTATGTAGTTAATGATATTTAATTGTATTGTTTCAAAGTCTTGTTATTGCTGCCTTAGGTTCATTTTTTTGCATGAACTCTGTTTGTTTATTTGTATGAACATGTTTTTTAATTTCTGCTTCTAGGTTCCTCTCTTGGGTTGTTTAGTTCCAATCCCTCTGTAATAGACACAATCACAATGCTCCAAACTTGAAATAAATCACTTCAGCAACTTTAATTAGTGATTTTAAACGTGTTCAAACTCAGAAATGAGTTAAAGACAGATTGGTACTCAAATTCACCTTGTCACTTCCTAAGTTAACTCAAAATGTGATGGTTTAAGACA
>NW_014543598.1:98256-119805 GCF_000741045.1 Vigna radiata var. radiata | reverse complement strand
TGGAGGGCTTTTCCTATTTGTTGAGATTAGATGTAATAAACTGAATCTTGTGTATTTTGTGATGTTAATACATATGCTTTTCCATTTCAATGTTAGTATTTGATTTCTATGCTTAATGCTTGTTGTGGCTTGATCACCCATGGCTTGAATTTTGGTTCTTGATATATTGGAAAATATGATTGGAACTTAGAACTGAAATTGAACACTTAAGTGATGGAATTGAGTTGTTTGTAAATGCATGAGAATGAAGTGGATGAATTCTAGTCTTGACAAATTGTAAATACACTATGTTAAATTCCTTGCACACCAACTGTTTGATAAAAATACCAAAAAGAGTTTCTTGTGTTTTTTGTGCACTTTGATGTCAAATTGAGTTATAAAAGGAATAATTGTCATGTGTTGCACAAGTCTCTTGGGAAAACGATACCTGGTCTTACCAGTTTTATTACTTGAACGATTTGGTACACTTGCCAATGAGTTTAACAACAATCTGACATTGGTGAGCTTAGAAACAGGAGAAAAGGTGTCTAGAAAGTCTATTTCTTCTTGTTGGGTATAACCTTTCGCCATTAAGAAGACCTTATACCTTTCCACAGTGTCATCTGCCTTATGTTAGATTTTGTATACCCATCTACAGCCAATGAGAGTTTTCCTAGAAGGAAGTTGGGTTAAATATCAGGTACCATATTCCTATAATGCTTTGATCTCTTTTTGCATTGCATGTTGCCACTTAGGATTGATTTTGGCTTCATCATAGGAACCGGGTTCACTGCTGGCAGTTATAGTCAAAGTGTATTTTAGGTGTTTCTTAGATAAAGAGTCATAGGACAGAATGTTAGAGATAGGATAAGAAGTCTTCAAACCATTTTTTACGCATAGGGATTTAGATAAGGATTGGTTAACTTGGTGTATATAGTCATTCAAGTATCTAGGGATCCTTCTAACTCTGGTGGACTTTTTGTGATTGTGAACTCCTTCACCCTTAATAGGACCAGTGTTGTTAGTACTGGTATTTTTAATGGGGTTTTTGCCATTGCTGTTATTCTCAACCAAGTTTTGCTCATTGACAAAGTTATAGCTGCATGACAAATCATTAAGAAAAAAGTATTTTATCCTCTTCATTACCATGAGATTCCTTATTGTTTTGTTGGCTTTTGTATGAGAAAATATTTTCATAAAATATAACATTTCTACTTATAAAGATCTCCTTAGTTAGATTGAATGTTAGAGTTGACTAATGTAAGTAATACAAGTCATTAGCACATTCAATCATCTTCAATGTAGAGTTGCCTTGTATCTGACACATCTTAGAAGAAAAAGTTAGGGTACAGTTTATGTCCCTAGTTAATCTTTGGACAAATATTAGGTTTAAAGAAAAATCAGGAATGTATAAAACATTAAAGATGATGAAATCTTTCAAAAATTGAATGGTTCCTGCATGTTGGGCAATGATAATGGATTTATTTGAGAGTTTAACAAATATAGGTTTGATCGTGAAAGAGTTGAAGGTAGTGTTAATTAGTGTTTTTCTACTAGGTGGGATGTGTCTCTATAGAGACAGAGCAAGCATTGGCAGAGTTCCAGTCACTTTGTCCCCTCTTTCTTGATTGTTGTTGTTGTCACTCTTCTTGTACCATGGTGGGTAATCATGTTTAGAGTAGCATTCATCCATAGTGTGATTCATCTTATGATAGTAGGAGCATTGTTTCCCATAGTTGGGATTTCTTTCTTTCCCTCTTCCTTGACCGCGAGATCCAGAACCATGTCCATGAGGCCTCCAAGTCTATTCTATTTTCCAGTGGTTTTGCTTGTCAGTTGTGTTGGCCAGAACTTTGGTTTTAGTGTTCTGATTTGTGAGGCTAAAATCTTGCTTTTCTTGCCTTTCTTGTTGCATGATGAGGGAGAAGACACGGTTGATGTTGGAAAGAGACTCCATCAATAATATTTGTGTTCATACAATGTTATAAGTGTCATTTAGGCCCTTTAAGAAACAAACAACATGTTCCACCTCTCTGTATTTGAGAGAAATTTTAGACAAGTCATAACTGCAAGGGACATCATAGGTACAACATGGTATGGGTCTAAGAGACTTCAATTCTTCCCATAGGATCTTTAAATTAGTAAAGAACTGACTTACACTTCTTTCTTCCTTGATGGAGTGAATGTATTGAAATAAATCAAAAATCTAGAGTAATCACCTTTTGAGAACTTTTCTTTCAGTTCATCCCATAGTTCTTTAGCATCTTCCACATATATGACACTTTCTGCAATTTGTGAGGAAAGAGTCTTGATAATCCAAGATGGGACCATTGTATTAGATCTTTCCCAAGCATCGACTAGGGGATTATTTCTTTGGGCTTTCTTGATTTCTCCATCTATGAATTTGATCTTTTTCTTAGAGAGAAGGGCTTTTCTCATGTTTCTACTCCAATAGGCATAGTTGGTTTCATTTAGAACTTGAGAGATAAGGGTGAGGCATGGATTCTCTTCAAGATAAAGGTTGATAAAACATGCAACAAGGGAGAATGGTTTGGATTATTTTGGATTACTATGAGTATAACAAGTATAACTAGTTGTTTTGAAAGGATGATACTTAGAGTAACATTCTAAAGGTGAGAATCCTAGAGATTTCCCCATTTTTCTAATTTTTAGTCGTGTTTTGCTTATTTATGTAATATATTGATATATAATCTGAATCGAAGTACTCCAATTTCTATTATTAATTGATGCTTTTTTATAAGAAATATATGTCCTCAAGGCTTTGTTCGTGGTTGTCTTCACCTTCATGCTTTTACCTTCTCCTTTTTGTCTTATCGTGGGTTCTCCATCCTTTCGAGTTGTTTCTCGTGTTTTTATATTTACCTTATCTAATCACGACGTGACTGTTAATACAGAGCTTATTAGAAATTTAAAAATTATAGCGAGTGACATGTTTAAAATATTGATGTTGAGAGATAAACAAACTTGAAATAAAATTTTTGAGATTAAAAATACAATTTAATATATAGTTATACATTTACCTTAAAAAGGTTTAAAGTTACAAGTTTGGGGAACCATGGTTCCTCTCGTCCTTAATGCTATGTTCGGATGGTAAAATTTGAGGGAGATGATTTGGAGGAGATGATTTGAGTGGATTTGAGTAGATCTGAGGGTAATTTTTTTGTTGTTTTTTTTAGTGGATTTGTGGGTAATTTAGAGGGATTTGAGGGTAAAGCTTGTGAGAATTAGTGTGTGATTTGATTGATGCGACAAATTTAAAAAAATTATTTAATTGATAGAAATTAAAGATTACTAAAATGCCCTTAATATTAAAAGTAATATAAAATTATAATGGTTAATATTATGTATAATTGTAAAAATTATTATAAAAAAAATAAAAAATTAAATTTTAACATGAAAAAAATTGTCTTATTATTATTATTATTATTTATTTATTATTATTATTACTATTACTATTATTATTATTGATTATTATTATTATTATAAACAAATATATTTATGATCCATTTATTATCATAGGGTAACTTTATATTGATTGATTTGCGTTATTAAATTACAATAATCATTATGAAATTGAAAAATATTTTAACAATTGTTCTATTTGTCTTTTGTTTGCCTCACCATTACATTTATGAACTTCATTTGCCACGTGGTGAGTTAAAAACATGCAAAATAAATCCCAGGTGTGTGTTTGAGTGTTTCAAACACTTACATCTGTTTCCCCTCTATGCAAAGTTAAGAACATTTCCTAGTATTTCATGCAGACAACAACAGAGAGCAATAAAAAACAATCACAACCAAAACCAAAAACACACAGAATGTCTTCGTATACAATGCTTGGGAACCAAATAAAAAGAAAAGGGAAGTGAATACAGGTTCCTATATTTTTCTTCTTAATCCTGGAACCGAATATGGGTTGCATGACTGAATACTCCTCTCTTCAAATCTCATTTTCAACTATTGCTTCTTCATCTTCTTCGTCTTCAAATATTCGTATTCATCTTTAACCATCTTTTTCTTCATCTTCGTATGCACATCAATCTCATCTGCATCTCTGCAACATTAAAAATAACAAAAATAAAGCCAAAATATGCACTTAAAATCGAAGGACAAACAAATCCTTTTACATTCAATCTCCTCAAATCTCTTCGCATATGCAGGTGACCGAAAATCCATTCATCCCGCAAATCCATCGTCCCTTTTCATCGCTTTTCCTCTCAAGCGAACACGAAAGAATTTGCATTTCTTTGCTCTCAAAACCGCGTAAACAGTTAAATCTGTTTATGCGAACACACCTAAAAGATGCGAGTTCCCTTTCAAATGCAATTCGAGAAGTATAAAATGTATATGAAAGAAAATGCAGAAAGGAGTGCTTTACAGAGGTGGAACAATTTATGAAAAAACTGATGTGTTTCGTACTCAATCTCGATTTTTTAAAGACTTTATTATTAAGACTATCATAATGAATACTCTCGAACATAAAAAGAAGATATGTTAATTCAAAGCAGTAATTATTATGATTCCCAAACAATAACAAAGACAATAAGTACGTGGTTTTGGCAGGAGATGATCATGGAAAAAAAACAAACCATAGTACTAGTTTCGTCAGTCAATAATGTAAATTATGTTAAAAGTACAATACTTGTGTATAACTTATTTTAGTTGAAAGTTCATTTTCAATGTACTATATCACCAGAAAGCAGTGGCTGGAAGCATGCGCAGTACTGACATGCAGTTGCACTACAGATGACCACCAATAAACGGACAAGCTGAAATAATACACAAAAATTGTACAAACAATAACGTGGAGAGACTGAATCAAATCCAGATACACGACCCTTATTATCATTAAAACTACTTTTCAATCATTTCAATTTTATATATGAAATATAGATCTCAGATTCTAAATCTCATCAAATTCAAACACACAGACATTACCAGAGAAGAAGGCACATTCTTACCGTGTGATAATTTTTCTAATCACCCATATCCTCATATTTCTCTGTATATATGATTGCTCAACTCTTCAAAGTAGACTTAAGAACTTAGGGTTAGGGAGCAAGAAAGAGCATTTAAAATGCAAACGTACCATTTTGCATTCATAGTATTGTTATTCCTTCTTCTCCACCAATCCCTTTCCGCTATCCCTTATTCTTCCACGGCCAAAGTAAAGAAGAACAAAAGAGGCAAGACGTTTGAGAATCAATGGAAGAGGGAAATCTGGCCCCCAGAGCCATATGCACCACAGAAGAAAATCAAAGGTCTATCTCTCATCAAAAACTACTTTGTCGAATTTGGCTATCTTCAATCCTTTGCTCCATTCAGCGATTTTTTAGACCCAAGAACAATTTCGGCCATCCAAACCTTCCAGCGACGTTTCAACCTGCAAGTTACCGGCAACCTGAACAACCAGACCCTCAACCAAATTCTACTACCACGTTGCGGTGTCCCTGACAAGAGTTTCCCACGACGATTCATCAACAACGAGGCACTGCCCAGCTACAAGAACCGATGGTTCGGCAAGAGAAACATCACCTACGGTTTTCTTCCGGAGAGTGAAATCCCAGAAAGCATGAGAAAAGTGTTCAGAGATTCCTTCACTCGCTGGGCGAGCGCCACAGGGGTTTTGAATCTGACGGAGACAACCTACGAAAAGGCCGACATCAAAGTAGGGTTCTACAGTTTCACAGAAGGTGTTCCGGAGCAGTTGTATGGGATAAGCTCTGTAAGGTTGGAAGAAGGTTCTAATGTGAGTATAGGGGAGATACGTCTTGATGGTTCCTATTACTGGGCGGTGCCGAGTGAAAACGACAGCGTATCGTGGGAGGAGGGGGTTTTGGACTTGGAGGGTGTGGCGATGCACGAGATAGGGCATTTACTTGGACTTGACCACTCTTTCATGAAAGAGTCTGTTATGTACCCTTACATTTTACCATCACAGCAACAAAAGATACAACTCTCGAACTTCGACAAGAACAACATTCTTCAACAGTACAATGATGCCAAGTCTGGTTATTCTGGAAGTTGGAGAGTTCTTGTAATCATCTTATTGTCCCTTGGATTTGGTTATATGCTGCTTCCAGCTTGATACTGGATTTAGAAGCTTATTGGGAATAATATTATTGGTATTTGATAAAAATAAAATAAAATTACTCCTATTTTGACAATATCATTCACCACGTTTTCTTTTCTAAAATATAAAAGATTAAGATCATTTTATTTTTATAAAAATTGTCAAATAGATGTTAAATAACCTTTTTCCCAAACAGAAACTATAATGCATTCCACCTGGTTGTATGTTGTGTCCCAAAGAAAGCTAACATACTATTTTATAAAATATAAAACTAAGATGATCATAAAAAATATAAACTTTTATATTCTTTTAAAAAGAAAGTAAAAAATAAATAAAATTAATGTCAAAAATAAATATAAAAAATTTTTAATGTCAAAAATAAATATAAAAAATTTGGATATGTCAAAATATATCAATTAAAAACGACTTCAACTTCCCATAAGGACCGCAGCACCCAACACCATAAAACAATATGAACACCAAATTTACACAAAAGACCTCATTCAATTCCATCAACATATACTCATCATCTTGAATGCAAATCCTTAAAATTAGTTTAAAGTTTTTTTTCTTGTTTTATTTAATTTTCTCATTTTTCACTTTCATTTAATATAAAATTTATTCTGACATTCAAGTTTTAGGAAGTGTGTACCATAGGAGACCGATCGAATATCAGCCGGACGCCCAACGAGCGTGACGCGTCCAGCGCGAGACCCACGCGTAACCGGTAGTTAGGAGTTAAGGTTTATAGAGGGTTTCCATCTTCACGGTAATAAC
This sequence comes from Vigna radiata var. radiata, assembly GCF_000741045.1. Taxonomy (NCBI): domain Eukaryota; kingdom Viridiplantae; phylum Streptophyta; class Magnoliopsida; order Fabales; family Fabaceae; genus Vigna; species Vigna radiata. Next base: position 112,955 of record NW_014543598.1, on the reverse strand, counting down.
GACGAAACCTGTGTACCCCAGCCGTGTGGGCGCGGGAAACCGTGCTCGAAATCAGGCAGGACGAACGGTTACCAACAAAACTGTAAAGGGTTTTCACGAATATCTGCATGTCCTTTTAGCCTGTCGCGGCGTCGCCCGCGAGCCAAGGTGCCAGACAAGAATTAACACACATAGACCGGACGTCCACCGACTACGGATATACCGACAAAGCCAATTCAGGTAGAAGGAAGCATTATAATTGGATTAAGCTAAAACGCAATTAGGAGAGTTGGGCCACAGATTGGGCTGCGATTAAGGAATAGTTAATCAAGAGCCCATAACGAATACTATAAATACAAGTCAAAGGTGAAAGGTAGTTGGTTACATTAAATGCACATTTACTTCATTCTCTTTCTATCCCTACCCTTTTTACTCAATACTTAACACTGACTTGAGCGTCAGAGTACCATTAGCACGTATCCGACCGAGCACAGCGGAAGGGGAAATTGTGCAGGGAGATTTGGAGACATTTCGAACCGGAACAGGAAGTATTATTTATTGATATATAACAAATAATAACATTAAGGTTTAATTGCTTCTTTTGTCCCCAGTTTGGTTGAAGTGTGTCAAATTCGTCCCCCTTTTAAAGAAATGTCAATTTCGTCCCCATATAGAAAAAATTTGTGTCAATCAAGTCATCTGCGTTAAATACAAACTAATGGTGTTAAAAACTTAAAGTGAGTTTTGAATAATATCCAGTTCATGGGTCCGATCCCTGATATTACAATGGATAAAATGAGTTTTGAAAGCAATGATTTTTAACGGAGATGACTTGATTGACACAAATTTTTTCTATATGGAAACGAAATTGACATTTTTCTAAAAGATAAACGAATTTGACACACTTCAACCAAGTTAGGAACAAAAGAAACAATTAACCTAACATTAATTAACGAATCGGCATATTAGCTGCTACTGTAAAAAAGATCATTTCCACTTTTTATAATGGAAAGTAAAGAATATAACGTGAAATGTGTATATAAACGTCTCGGAGTCTTTTTTCTTTTTTTTAATAAAAGTGAAGGTTCTAATATGAGACCTATAAGAATCGGTCTTGCCGACTCTAATTCAATATTAAAATAATAATAATATGCTCGAGTGGATTAAGTTTCTAAGGCGATGTTAATAATTTTTAAAATAAAAATTAAATTACATCAAAATTTAAACAGATATAAATATTAGAGTAAAATTAAATATTAATCAACGCACAATTAGAAACTTAATTAAAAAAATCATTAAAGATAAATTTGAAACCCTAAATAACCTCAAAACCCGCCATAGATCTCAATTGTCACATACTTTCTCTTTTTCGGAGAGTTTTTGGGTAAAAAAAACAAAAAGTATTTAAAGTTGGGAAATAGATAACAAAAGGGTGTTATTCCCTTCACAACCACACCATCCCAACCATACCATGTTTCCTTACCCTCTCCAAATTCTTTTAATTTCAATTATGTCTTTAGTTTAAAACTTTTTTACTTTTACTATTTATTAGGATTTTTTAATTAATTTGAAAATTTTATTTATATTCATATTTGTTGCACAACTGCATCTCATCAATCTTTCACGGATTTTTTTTTTCTCCATTTCTCATTCACTTCCTTTTCTCGAAAACTCTCAACTCGAAAACTAAAAGATGAATTATTTGTTTCATTTTAAAAATTAAATAAAATTTTGTTTTAAATATCATTAATAAACTATAAAAAAACTACAATTCAAAATTATTAAACTAATAATAATTAATTTATTAACAAAAAAAATATAAAAATAAAGAATTACGCTAATTAATTCAAAAACAAATTTAAAAACATTTCCATTTAATTATTATTAAATTAATATTAATTACAAATTCAAATTTACTATAAATAAATTAAATAAAAATACAATTTTACTAACATTAACTATAATTAAATTAATAATATTTATTTCAACAAATAAAAATAATTTCAATATATCAAAAAATTACGTAATTAATAAAAACTCAATCAGTTCATTTAAAAACTATAAATAAAAAATATTAAAGATAATAATCTAAAATATTAATAATCTAAAACGCTAACAAAAAATCTAAAAGTATATCAAATAAAGATATGTGAAATAACTCTAATTATTATATTAATGTTTAAATAAAATTAAGAAAAATATATCAAATAAATAAATAAATATATATATTCGAATTATAAATTGGAAATGAATCTGGGGAAGAAAGGGATATGTAAGAGATGAGTGAAGTGCAGCTGCGCAACAAAAATGAGTAGAAATAGAGTTTTCAAATTAATTAAAAAAATCATACATGATAAAAGTAGAAAAATTTTAACCTAAAGATAGAATTGAAATAAAAAAGAATTTGAGGGAGGTAGAGGAAATATGGTGTGGTGGTGAAGGTAAGAACACCCATAACAAAAACTTGTGAAAACCCAAAATAAAAGCCCAAAGCACACATTCGTAAATAGCAAAACTAACTATATAGATGCATGCATAAATAAAGAAGAAAAGGCTACAAAGTCTATCTAGGATTCAATTTCTTGTATCTAAGTGTGATCTTTCAAAAAGACTATGAGACTCACATAAAAAAAAAATAAATGAAAAAAAAACACACACACACATATATATATATATATATATATATATATATATAAAAGAAATTTATCATTGAATATTTATTTTGTTGCTCTCCATTTATATCATCTAAAGCCCTTCATTCTAACACAAAAAACATTTACAAGTTTTCATATTTCATTATATTGAATTTATCTTTTTTCTAAGAGTTACTTGAATATGTATTTATATTCAAAACACTTGTTGTGTTGATATTCAAAATGAATTAAAACATTTGTATTATTTAACTGAGTTGAGTTAAATGTTATAGACAAATTTGTCTAGAGTTGATAATATTCTCTGTATAGTAGTTTATATTTGTTTGTAATTTTTAAAAAGATTAATGAAATCCTTAAAGATCTTAAGAAAGACTTAGAGATAGTTCAAGTTAAGTGAATTAGTATAAAAATAGATGTGTTATTATTTCTCTTATTTAAAACGTTTTCCTAAAAATCTTTATTGGAAATGTTTAACAACTATTACAAATCCTCATACAATAATTATTAAGCATTTATTTACGAAAGGTTTTAAAAAACTGTTTAAACCCCTTACACCTTTCCTGTATTTCAATAATTATTTAAGTGACAATATATCATGGAAAAGCAAAATAAGTTTCAGACACCAATTGATAGAATTTTGAAGAAGATAAATTGGTTATAATACTACAAAGATTGTGAGCAAAGAACCAACAATCTCACTTTGAAAACAGAGTGCGGTAGCTACATGTAAGCATGAGATATGTTAGACGTGTGACTTTCCAATTCCCATACCATTTAATGAATGGATTTGATGGGGGAAGCACAAAGATCTATATGCATCTCTTTAATTTTTATACCATCTAATAGGTTTATATACATCTCATAAATTACGTAATTTAAACTTTGGAAGTAACTCTCACATTTATATGTAAATATTATAATAATTTAATTTTTCATTTCTAATTTTTAAAATATCTTTAATTGAATAAGGGTAATTTATTTAATATTACTAGAAAAAAAAAATCTTTGAATAAAGCCTTAGCAACATAGAATGTAATGTCAGTTTTTGAACGGATACCTACAATACATATAGTATAATACTTAAACATGACCCATTAATGAGCAGATACTAAACTATCCAATATCTGCAGATATATATTACTTAAAAGTACTAACTATCCGCAATAGATTTTACTCGAAGATATTCACAAGCACAATCCCTCGATAATACTAACAAAAAAGGCATGCGCAAGTGATTGGTGCAAAGTGAATAGTCTCTTACAAGGCCAAAACAACATAAATGTACATTAATGTTGTGGTTGCTTGTTCAATTACTTGAATCCAAGAGCACTATGTATTCATAAAATCCATTTGATTCTTGGAAACTTCCAAAGCTACTTCATTGACTTTTGTAACTTAATCTTTGAAATTATACTTCAAACATTAGGGTTGTTTATGTTTTCTTTTTTAATAAAAGCATAAAAACATGAATGTAAACAAGTTTGGTTGAATTTTAGAAAAAGAATCTTATTTTTTTTTCTAAATTAATTCAAACTAAAAAAATATATATATAAATGTTATTCCTGTTTTTTGTGGTAAATTCTGAAGATGAAAAGTCTACTGTGAGTGAAATTACTTGAATACAATCATTCTTCCAATTACCATCCTTAAGATGCTACACACTCAAGCCCTCATTGCTTCTCTGCAACTGCGAGCATTATCAGTTTCTAGGTTTTCATCTTATTTTTCTTTTGTTCTCTTTTATTTTTTGTATGCAAGTATTTTAACAAATAAAGAGCGCAATCCATCCCAAAAACAACATTGTACAACGGTAGAAATGGGCTACAATGCACATTTTGCTACCTCATATTTTTTGCATTATAGAAATAGCTGAATAATATATGTAAATAGTTAGCTTTCTTCTAGAATATGATGAGTTGTATAATGGTTATTCTCTTGAAATATTTTTTTGTTTCATTCTTATCCACATGTTGTAGCAGTAAATATGATGTACATTTCTTTCATCAATTGATAACTGAATTCATTTGAATATCCTCTTTTTATTTCCTTTCAGTCTTTCCCTTTTATTGTATCAATAGCCTTTCTCTGACATGTCAAGCTCAGCTTCTAATACATACAATCCAGGGTCCAATTTCATCAATTGATAACTGAATTCATTTGAATATCCTCTTTTTTTTCCTTTCAGTCTTTCCCTTTTATGGTATCAATAGCCTTTCTCTAACATGTCAAGCTCAGCTTCTAATACATACAATCCAGGGTCCAATGAAAATTCTTCAAATGCCCCACCAAACCCCACCCAAAATCCTTCTAGTCTATATCACATCCACCCTAGTGAAAGTCCCTCATTCGTCATTGTTGCTCCAACCCTCGTTGGCAACAATTATCATTCATGGTCTCAGTCATTTCGCATGGCCCTAGTCTCCAAAAACAAAACGGGATTCCTCAATGGTTTCATTCTAGCCCATACCGCCATAAACCTAGTATTCCCTCAATGGGAATGATGCAATGCACTCATCATGTCCTGGATATTGAACTCCCTATCACCTTCCATAGCTCAAAGTGTGATCTACCTTGAAAGAGCTATCGACATTTGGACCGATCTTCGTGAACGTTTTTCCCAAAGCGATTTACTCTGAATCGCAGAACTTCAAGAAGAAGTTTATGCCTTCAAATAGGGCACTCGAAATGTCACTAATTATTTCATTGGCTCAAGAGCCCTCAGGGAAGAACTGGATAATTTTTGGCCCATGACTGTTTGCGATTGTTATTCCAAAACGTATCATACACAGGACTTCATCATCAGGTTCTTTAAAGGTCTTGATGATCGTTTTAAAGTGGTTCGGTCTCAAGTGGTCTTTATGGACCCCTCCCGTTTGTGAATCGGATTTTTTCCGTGGTCATTCAACACGAACGTCAACAACCTGATGTCATTTTTTCCATTAATAAGCCTAACTCGTTTGCCACGAACAAATCCAACTCCTCCAAAAAGTGTGGTTATTGTCATCGTCCCGGCGACATAATGGACGTTTGCTATAGCATGCATGGTTATCCTCTAGGTCATCCTTGTTATCCAGAAAGGCCAAAATTTAATCCTCGCACTGGTTCTTCAGCTCACAACGTCGTTAGTGATGCTTCTTAAACTAAGGAGAAGGAGACCAATGAGAGCATCACTCAAGATTCTGGGCTTAATCTCACTAAAGCCCAATTTTAGCATTTATTTAGTCTTCTCTAGCACACTCCTCCTTCTAGTAGTTCGAGTTCAATAAACAACCATCCCAAAAGTTTCAATCCTCTCTAAAGAGCTCAATCCCTTCACCTGGTTCCAATTTGGGTATTGTTGAGATTGTTGATAAGGGAAGCACTGGTTTAGTTGAACCTTAATCTCACAGTGTTTTAGTTACTGTGGTTTTTTATGATGACAACACATTATTAATAACACATGTACTGTTCTGTGTTACATGTTCTATTCTTTATTGTGGTTGATATCTAAATGAACACGTTTATGTTGATTTCTGATATATGTATGCATATTCATTGATCTGATATTTGATACATCACTTATGATTGCATTACATATGTTTATGAAAAATAAAACCACATGCACTTTGATGAACTCATAATGTGTGGAAAATATGCAAGTTTTAAGTCGACTTCATTGTGAAGAGAGTCAATTAAAACTCGTAACTTTGCACAAACTTTCAAAAGCAGTGCTATGTGAGATTTTTCATTGAAAAGTTTTTCACATTCTGCACATTGTGGTGTTCATCTATTGATCAAGATTCCTATCAATCTTTGGAAAGATTGTTGTTGCTGTCCTGCTGGGATTGCAGGGGTTGACTCGTGGAGTCTATACAATTTGAGGATTGTTCAAAGTGGGTTGAAGATTGCAGAAGAGGGGATATCTTGTGGTAGATCTTTGTGTTGCTGCCTATATTTTGGTTAGAGGGTTAGAAAGGTGTTTTATATTTTTGATGTGGAGGTCTCTATAAAAGTCTGGTTGTAAAAACCTTGACCATTATAGTGCATTTGTTTACGGATTGTGGAAGGACACTGAATGTAGGCATTGAGGCCGAACCAGTATAAAAATTTGCGTTTGATTTCTCTATCCTTACACTTTTACATTAAGTCGACTTAACTGTTTACGTAGTCAACTTTACATTTCCGTTGCACTTAGAATTTTCGTTCCTTGCGATTCAAGAAACTTTATAAAGGTTTTTACTTTGCAAAAAAGATTTTGAAAAGACTCTGATTTTAAACCTCACTAATTCAACCCCCATCTTTCGCCACCACACACGTTTTTTTCTCACACACATGTAGTATCTTTTTCTTCCCACTCCATCCCCTGGATTGTAGATTCAGGGGCTACATACCATATTGCATCCTGTCTTGCTTTATTTCAAGTCTATACCAAAATCAAACCCATTAAAATAAATTTACCCAATGGTGCCTCTGTCATAGCAAATTTTTCTAGCACCATACATTTTTCTCCTTCCTTTGCCATACATAATGTTCTTTATGTCCCAGAATTTAGTTTCAACCTTTTGTTATAAACTCACTTTTTCTCATGATTCTTGCTTAATACAGGATGTGAACTCCTTGAGGATGATTGGTTTGGTTAAACTACAACAAGATCTCTACCTCTTGGTAATAAGCAAGGAACCTTTCACCTTACCCACTGTTTCATCCTTTGTCAACTCCTTCACCACTAGTCCTATCACCATGAACAACATTTGGCATTTTTATATTAAGACATTTATCTGGGAAACGTTTTCATATTTTACATGAACAATTTCCTTTTATTTCAGAAAATTTCATTGAAACTTATGATGTTTGTCATTTGGCTAAATAAAGAAAGTTGTCTTATTCTTCTAGTAATAGTAGAGCTTCCAAATATCTGATTTAATTAACATGGACATTTGGGGACCCTTTTCCAAAGCTTTCATTCATGGTCACAAATATTTTCTAACTATTGTTGATGATTATAGTAGATACACTTGGGTTGTTTTACTAAAATCAAAAGCGAAAGTTCATTCGAATGTTCAAAATTTTATTGCTCTCGTTGAAAATCAATTTTGAAACAAAGGTTAATTGTATTAGATTAGACAATGGTCCAGAATTTTTCTTAAAGGATTTTTTTTCATCAAAAGGAATTTTGCATTAAACAAGTTGTGTTGCCACTCCACAACAAAATGCAAGAGTTGAAAGAAAACACCAACACATTCTCAATGTTGGCAGAGCACTCATTTTTCAATCACATGTGTCAATTCATTTTTGGTCCTATGCCATCAAACATGTTGTCTATCTCATTAATTGTGTTCCTTCTCCTGTAATTCAAAATAAAACTCCTTATGAGTCATTACACAAACAACAACCAGATTTTTCCATGATTAAAATTTTCGATTGTTTATGTTATACGTCCACACACACATCGTAAAAAATTTGACCCGCGTTCTAGACGTGGTGTGTTCTTAGGTTTTCAAAATGGCACAAAAGGTTATGTTATTTTGGATTTGGATACAAAAGTAATTTTTATTTCTAGAAATGTGTTTTTTCATGAAATGATTTTTCATCTTGCTCCAGATAAAGAGCCCAATCCATCCTTGTTTCGTCCCAGCCTCAATCCACCCAATCCATCCTTGTCTTATCCTAGCCCAACTTGGTCTTCATCAGACACTGATTCCTACACACCCATTATCACCCAAGAGTCAAAACCAACATTGTGCAGCCCACATTCCTCTACAAAAAGTGTTTCAGCCCCAAATTCCCCTCTCATGACCGAGTCCCGCAATTCGTCCAAGCTCGAGCCAAATTTGCCCTTCTCCTTTCCATTTGGTTCATCCTCCCGAAACGCAACCATGTCGCAGCACAACGAATCGAACCAAACAGCGCCCCTTCTTTGTCGCTCAACTCGCCCACATAACACTTCACCTCACCTTGTTGATTATGTCTGCAATTTTACTCCAACACAATCATCCATAAAGTGAATACATCCATTGGAATCTGTTCTTAGCTACACCTCTGTGTCTCTTTCTCACTGTCACTACCTCATGTCATTGTCTTCTGAACAAGAACCTACTAATTATCAGGAACTCATAAAGCAACCTTGCTAGAAAAAGGCTATGAAAAGTGCAATAGAGGCCCTAGTGTTGAATAAGACTTGGGATGATCCATACAAAACTTATATACGGATATATCCGTATATAGCTGTAGCTACAGCCACTTTATATACGGATTTTCTACCGTATGTAATCCGTATATAACTACATTTTATATACAGATTTTGAAGGTTATATACAGATTTTGGCCGTATGTAATTGCCATTTTTCTTGTAGTGCGATTGGGTTCAAGTGGGTGTACAAAATCAAACGACGACTAGATGGGACTTTGGAACGCTACAAAGCCCGACATGTAGCGAAATGATTCACATAGATTGAAGGTATCGATTATTTTGAAACTTTCTCTCTCATTGTAAAGATGGCAACCATACGACTTGTTCTTGCTTTGGCTTCTATCAATAGATGGCATCTTCAACAGCTCAATGTCAGTAATGTGTTCCTTTACGGTGAACTTTCTTAAGATGTCTACATGGTTGTTCCTCCCGGTGTCATGGGTCACCGCAGTTCACAGTGTTGCAAATTAAAGAAATCTCTCTACGGTCTAAAACAAGCGAGCAAGAAATGGTATGAAAAGTTGTCTCTCTTACTCTTATCTTGTGGATATAAACAAGCTCATGTTATCATAGCCTTTTCATTAAATCTTATGCGTCTAATTTTACTACTCTGATCATATACGTGGATGACATTGTTTTAACTGGAATTATGTGCATGAGATTTCCCACATTAAGCAAATATTACATTCATATTTTCATATAAAAGATCTTGGTCTTTTGCAATATTTCCTAGGTATAAAGGTTTCTCATTCAGATGTAAGAATCTCCTTAGATCTCCTCAAGGATTCTGGTATGACAGGATCCAAACCTTGTTCCACACCCATGGACAATGCCCTTCATTTGCATCAAGATTCCATTAAACCTCTTGCTGATCCACTTTCGTATATTGAAGACTTGTTGGTCGTCTATTGTATTTTACAAGCACACGTCCTGATATCACTTCCCTCACACAACAACTAAGTCAATTCATGGGTAATCCTACTCAGATGCATCTTCAGGCAACCATGAGGGTCCTTCATTATCTCAAGAGCAGCCCCGAAAAAGGTCTAATGTTCAGGCGTGATTCTCTTACCCAAGTTCTATGTTTTAGTGACACGAATTAGGCAACCTGTGTTGATTCAAGAAAGTCTGTTATAGGGTATTGTTTCTTTCTTGGAAATTCTTTAATTTCTTGGAAGACAAAGAAGCAAAACATTGTATCTCACTCATCATCTGAAGTCGAATACCGAGCCCTTGCTTCAACCACTTGTGAGTTACAATGGTTGAATTTTCTGCTTAAAGATCTAAAAATCCCTTGTTCCAAACAAGTTGTCTTGTACTGTGACAATCAAAGAACACTGCATATTACAGCAAATCCCATTTTCCATGAGTGGACAAAACATCTGGACATTGATTGCCACCTCGTTTGTGAAAAACTACAAGCTGGCTTGATGCGATTAATTCTTGTGTCATCCTCGAACCAGCTAGCAGACATCTTCACAAAAGCTCTTCGTCCAAAGCTGTTCAACTTAAACTTATCCAGTTGGAGTTAATCAACATCTTCCTACCTCCAAATTGTGGGGGGTTAACAGATAAAGAGTCCAATCCATCCCAAAAACAACATTGTGCAGTAGTAGAAATGGGCCACAATGAACACTCTGCTACCTCATATTTTTGCATTACAGAAATAGATGAATAATAACTGTAAAGAGCTAGCATTCTTCTAGAATATGATGAGTTGTGTAGTGGTTATTCTCTTGTACTATTTTCTGATTTCATTCTTATCCACATGTTGTAGCAATATATATGATGTACATTTCTTTCATCAATTAATAACTGAATTCATTCCAATATCCTCTCTTTCTTTCCTTTCGGTCTTTCCCTTTTATCTTTGCTTTTCATTTTGTCTCTATTTTTTTCCTATGAAGTATATACATGTGCAGTTGCACTATACAAATATTTTGGCCATTTGTGTTCTCATTTATGGTTTTTTTTTCTTTTGATACTATTTCATTCAAGAGTTATTGCAATTTATAATGTTGTATCTTGTAATAAATTTTAATTAGTAAGACTTTTCCTAGTTATTCCATGATGGTGCTAAGTTTCAATTTTTTATTTCGTATTCATGTAAAGTTTACCTAGCTTATGCTCTTATGGATTGCTTGATGAATATCGTTTGATGCATCTATCTGAGACTGTCTTGTATGAATCATAAATGTCTATTTTAAGTTTGAAACACATGTGCCACGTGTTATGTATTCTGTTAGAGTGCATGATGTGATTCATGGAGTTTTTAATAATCAATTTATATATATAGGCACCATGTGAGTAATCAAATATAGATGAGGATATGTTTGTGGATGACATTCCATCACCATGGAGCATACATTTATAGTGTTAAACCTTTAGCATAAGGAAGGAGTATAAAACTCACCCATGAGTTGCAACTGGATAGAGTAAGGGATATCATTTCAAATAAAGATATTTCCAATGGTGGAAAAACATTGGATCTAAGACTATATTTGGGATTGAACCTTGTAGAAGAAGAAGCCATGAGCTAAACAATTATTGTTTATATATATAGGCACCATGTGAGTAAATCATGTAGAGTTTACCGTGTAGCTTCAAACAATTATGAGACAATTAAGAATGTGAAGCTTCAATTAGCAATTAAGAATAGAACATTCCAAAATTCATAGCTCAAACCTTCCCTTATAAACCCCTATGTTACACTTTAGCAAAGTGAAAAAATTCGCCACGAGCTAAACCTCTAGTTTTCTAGTGACTTTGTTTAGGTCATCAACATTAACTCGTGTGTTTCCAATTGGCCAAGTTGTTTTCAATCATAATAGATTTTTTAATCAATCTTGCAATGTTCCTAAAACATTATGTACATTTTTTGTATATTTATATTGTAATTATCAATAAATGTATTTTGTTTTAAATCATCAATAAAATTAATTTTAATAAATTTTTGTCTATTTGACAATTTTATATATTTTATTTATTTCTTATTATGAAAAATAAATTTAATTAAATTAAGAAATTATGAATGTATAATGGTAATTATAAATAAAGGAGGTTGCAAACCTCCTCAAAATAATAATGTCATTAATAGATAGAAGAGGTTAACACCCTCTACAGAAAAACCTTCAGCAATAACTTTGATGTCGAGGTTCATAAAAAACCTCTGCAAATCGATTAGAATGACTCTAACCTTGAAAGTGTGAAAACTCTTGGAAAGTAATGTGTGGAGGTACACATAAATAGAAAGTAAGGTAGTTATATATATTCATTATGACATTTAATACAATTTGTACTTAAGCATCAGAATGTCTATTTAAGCATCAAAGTGTCTACTTAAGCATCAGAGTGACTTCTGCATATACACCTGTCAAAAGACCAATACGGTCAAGGAACTAAAGGCTAAAATAACTTAAAAACCTAAAATAATGAAAAAATAAGAGTGTCCAACCAATCATGTAAAGATAACATAGATTAATAACTTTTTTAACTCACTTTTGTATTGTATTATTAAGTATTATTATATGTAAAGATTGGTTAGACAAATTATGAAATGATTTGGTTATTAGTAGCAAATACTAATGTGTACTCACTATTATTATTATAAAATGATTTGGTTATTAGTAGCAAATAGTGATATGTACTTAAGTATCAGAGTGTTTATTTAAGTATTAAAGTATCTACTTAAGCATTAGAGTGTTTTCTACATATACACTTATGAAAATACGATCAAGGAACTAAAGGCTAAAATAACTTAAAAGACTAAAATAATTGAAAAATGAGAGTGTCCGACCAATCATGTAAAAGTAATATAGATTAATAACTTTTTTAATTCACATTTGTATTGTTTTATTTAAGTATTATTATATGTAAAGATTGGTTAGACAAATTATATAATGATTTGGTTATTAGTAGCAAAACAGTGATGTTTACTCACTATTATATAAGAAATATTGTATTTTATGAAAAGAAATGTTGTGAAGGGAAAATTTGTATGATTAAAAATGGGATGAACTATTCTTAAACAAAATTATATGATTGTATGAAAATAACATTTTATTATAATTTCATACCGAAAGCACAGGTACACACTTGGAATATAGAGTCTTTGAAATATTTATATAATTGTTTTTGTCATAATTTAAACTATGCAACTTATCTTTTTATAACATTACATTTTTTATGATATTATTGTGTAATGGGTAATTAAATGATTAACCAAAGAATATATAGTTACTTTTGTGTCAAATAATCCTTCCATACACTTATATAAGATTGGTCGATAGAAACTTTAAACTCACAGGGCAGCTTTGCATATTTATGTCTCATCTTTTTAAATGATATGAAAAAAATTATTGTTTCATTGTAAGTTAGGAAATATCTTTCACTAAAGATTGGAAGGTTAGAGGGTGAACGATTCTACTACAAAGAAACTCCATATTTTCTCCTTTAATTTGCATAAAACGTGTCAGAGAAGTATACTTTAATATATAAACAAGAGTACAAAAATAGAAGACAATAACTACAATCCATTTTTACATCAAACTGAAATGTACTGGTTTGGAACTCAAATTACCATTGCAACTTGTTTCTTTTGTTAATTATTTTTTTTATTACTTTTATTTGATCATGAATTGGATAAAAAATATGCCTTTAGTAATTAAATATGAGATAACAAATCTGAAATATGAATGTAACAAAATTTTAGGAAGATGAGAGATTCCAAACAATATAGTCAGATGAGAGGATGAATCGACATAAAATTAGAACAATATGAAATTAATCACAAATTGAATTTGCAAACAAGGAACTGTGGACAAATCATTTAATATTTTATAATATATAATATTAAAATAGTTTTGTTGGAACAGTGAGAATAGGATGAAAATAGCAAATAATCACTATTTTTTAATCAACACATAAATGTTAGTGCTTATATTTTGATGTTAATCATGTTGATGTTGTTGGAAGCTATCATGAAGAAGTGATGATACGGTTGAATTAAATTTGACCCATTCACATCTATGCATTTGTCACAATCTAAATGAAAAGGTGATTAAAATCAGGGAAAAAGAAACCATGATTAAAATGTAAAAGTTAATAGTATGCCTAGATTAGAAATAAATCTTGGAAAGTGATTTAATATTAGATCAGATAAATTAATTAATGTTGTAAATAGTCTTTGGATGAACCGGAATTATTTGAATTATGATTAACCAGTTGAATAATGGATACAAATATATAAGTTTACAAATTTTGCAAAAGGTAAAAAAGGACAAATTCCATTTATTACTAATTACCAAAAATACCATTAATTATTAGGGCAAAACTAATTAACAAAACTAATTACCAAAAAGTCCTGCACTCATTTTCATATGAACTCATTGTCATAAGAACATAATCTCATTTCAATCAGTGCATACGTTTTCCAGGTGAAGATCTCACAAAATGTCATGCCGTATTAAAATAAATTAGGAAAGAGTAACAATATTTTTCAAAAGTCTCAACATTTTGACAATTATATTTGAACCATAGTTGTGGACCCAAATTCATTAGTACGAGACATTTTCTTTTCCAAGTGAAATCCCCTCATATATGAAAGAGTGAAAAAGTGTTTTTATTATTGTAAAAAAAAAAGCCTTCATATATTAATGCATGGAACTATTAGTGTTGGATCTACAATTTGGGAATATGAGTGGAAACATTAACAAGAATATTTCTACTGGAACGTCTCTCACGAAATAGTTCAACTTTTATAATTTGATTGAGAATTATGTGGTTCAGTATCTATACATGGAGATACTTCAAATCAAATCTACCATCTAACTAAGACCTTGTCAATCCTAGATGTATATCATGCGGAGCGGAAATTTTAGAATAACTGTAGTGGGTAG
>NW_014543598.1:92880-97731 GCF_000741045.1 Vigna radiata var. radiata | reverse complement strand
GGAAAGGTGGGATGTAACTTGTATAGATAGTTTCAGGATTGTGTGGGGAGAGGTTAGCGAGTAATTGAAAGTTTTATTCAGGAACTTGTTGTCCTGAGAGGGGGAGGTTAAGCTCTCTTTACTTGTTTTCCAGATTGTTAGTGAATGAACAGATGCTTATCCAGTATTCTGGATTGTGCATTTCAGTGTGTGGAGTGTGTTTCCTATAAGTTCTTGATTTAAGAACTTATCAATTGGTCCGACCTGCCGGATCCAAATTGGGACGGGAATCAGCTATGGAGAGTAACCCGGGGGGAAGACTTGATAATCTTGAGATCACGGTGGAAGGCATTAAGGAGGAGACAGCTGCAATCCGACGAGACTTACATCAAATGATGCGACTGATGAGCGGGGGGCGAAATAATAATGAGGGAAGTTCTGATGGAGGGAGTAGTTCCGTGAATGAAAACCATGAAAGACGTGATAACAGGGGTATACAACAGAATTGGAGGAAAAGAGTAGACTTACCGGGATTTGAAGGGCATGAGCCACACATCTAGATCAACAGGGCGGAACGTTTCTTTGACATACAAAAGGTGGCGGAGGAAGATAAGGTAGAGGTTGCTTATGTGAGTATGGAAGGTAGTGCGAGCTATTGGTTTAAAATTTGGAAAGACAAAACCAAGGATCTTACTTGGTTGGGATTAAAAGCGGCGTTGATAAACCGTTTTGGTGGAGGATTCCGTGGGACGGTGTATGAGCAGTTAGCGACATTGAGACAAGAAGGTTCGATGGAGGAGTTTACCAAGACCTACGAGATGTTATTGGGACAAACGCAGGGCCTGTCGGAGGAATTGGCGTTGGGATTTTTCTTGGCGGGTTTAAGGGAGGAGATCAAGGGGCAAGTTCGTATTCAGGACCCACAAGAATTAGAGGGGGCAATAAGGGTTGCTCAGGACGTGGAAGATGCTATATCCAGAGCTAGAGGAGGCGGTTGGAACGGTGTAAAGTGGAACGCAGGGGCTCTCAAGCCTCGACTTCGGTTGTTCGCGGGGAAGTGGAACGACAGCCAGCGAATCGTCCGGGAGGCATGGAGGCGAATCGGGCGAACCGAAGAGAAGATCAGATAACAACGAATCGCGGACGTGGGGAAGTCGTCGGGGGTGGCGACCGTTAGGGAAGAATGGTGAGAAATTTGCCTTATCCCGAATTTCTCAAAAGACGGGAAGAAGGTCAGTGTTTTCGGTGCGGAGGCCCTTTCGCTCCAGGACACCGCGGTTCAGAGAAGGGGTTGCGAGTGCTGCTCTTGGCGGAAGACAAAGAGGACGAAGTGAATGAAGGAACGACCCGAGAGAAGGAGAATATGGAACTGTCGGCGTTTTCGGCGAAAGGGATGACCCCGCCTAAGACCATGAAACTCATGGGAGGAATCAGGGAACGACGAGTGGTGATCCTTATTGATAGTGGGACCAGCCATAATTTTGTTAGTCGATGTATAGCGGAGGAATTAACACTTCCAGTGACCGACACACCACCGTACTCGGTGAGCCTAGGTGACAGACATCGGAGGGTGTCGAGGGGGCGTTGCGAGAAGGTACAAATGGATGTGGGGGAAGCAACGGTGGTAGAAGACCTTTACATTTTCGAGTTGGGAGGAGTGGATGTTATACTGGGAATTGCTTGGCTGGCACAGTTGGGTGAAGTGGTAATAAATTGGGGAAAAATGTCGATGACGTACGTGTCGGGAGGAAAAAAAATTCGAGTACATGGTGACCCAGCATTGTCCCGACAGCTGGTGGAACCCCATGCATTGATGAAAGTAGTGGACGCTGAGTCATGGTATCTCGTGTGGGATTTGGGCCAGATGGAGCAGCAGAAGTGCGACGACTGTCCAGGGGATTTAACGAGGGAGCAGCAGGCTGAATTAAGGGCAGTATTGCAGGCGCACTATGGGGTGCTTCAGGAGAGAGAAGGCTTGCCACCGACGCGCGATATGGAGCATCGCATTGTCCTTAAAAAGGGAGAAAATCCCGTGAACGTCCGGCCATACAGATATGCATACTTTATGAAGGACGAAATAGAGAAGCAGGTGGCTAATATGTTGAAGGTTGGGATCATCAGGCCAAGCAAGAGCCCTTACTCCAGTCCGGTGATACTGGCAAAAAAGAAAAATGGTAGCTGGCGTTTCTGTGTTGATTACAGAGCCCTGAACAAAGCAACAGTACCCGACATATACCCCATTCCCGTGATAGAGGAATTGTTGGACGAACTGCATGGCGCCAAATACTTTTCCAAAATAGACTTGAAGGCTGGATATCATCAAATAAGGATGGGAGAGGAAGATATCCCGAAAACGGCCTTCCGCACCCACCAGGGCCATTTTGAATTTTTGGTGATGCCCTTTGGCCTCACCAACGCACCAGCTACTTTCCAGAATGCCATGAACACGTTGAAGCCTTTTCTCCGAAGATATGTACTCGTCTTCTTCGATGATATTTTGATATACAGTTCTACATGGAAAGATCATTTAGAACACCTGGGAACGGTGTTGAGGATATTGGGCCAGCAGAGATGGGTAGCCAACCAAAGCAAATGTGAGTTTGGAAAGCAGCGGATTGGATATTTAGGTCACATAATATCAGAAAAGGGTGTTGAGATGTACAAGGAGAAAATTTAGGCAGTCTTGGAATGGGGAGAACCGAGAAACTTGAAAGCTTTAAGGGGATTTTTGGACCTCACGGGATATTATCGACGTTTTGTGCAGGGATATGGGAAGTTGGCCAAGCCGCTAACCGAATTGCTTAAAAAAGGAAAGTTTGAGTGGTCAGAGGCGGCGGGAACAGCCATGAAAGCACTCAAGACAGCCATTACTACTGCACCGGTCTTGACTCTCCCGAATTTCGATCAGGAATTTCATGTGGATTGTGATGCCTCGGGAGTGGGTGTTGGCGCGGTGCTCATGCAAAATAATAGACCCATTGCGTTTTTTAGCAAAGCTTTGTCAGAGGGATCATTAAGCAAATCTATATATGAGAAGGAGCTTATGGCTTTAGTCATGGCCATTCAACATTGGAGACCATATTTATTGGGGCGGAAGTTTGTGGTACATACATATCAACGTAGTTTGAAGTATTTACTGGAACAAAGAATCACGACTCACAGTCAACAGAATTGGATAGCAAAGCTCATGGGGTATGACTTTGACATTGTGTATAAAACAGGGAGTTCAAATAAAGTTACAGATGCCCTTTCGAGAAAAGGAGAAGGAGGTACGGAGGAACTCGAGTTGCAAGTTATCTCCAGACCGTATTGGCATGATTTTAAGGAAATATTGAAAGAAGTAGAAGAAGACGCGACACTTAAGAAAATAATGGATGATCTCAAGAAGGATCCGAATTGCCACGCGTCCTATACTTTGGAGAATGACCGACTCCACAACAAAGGAAGAATGGTACTTTCAGCGCAATCTACCTGGATCCCCAAGTTATTAGCGGAATTCCATGTGACAAGCACGGGTGGACACTCTGGGGTGTTTCGCACATATCGAAGGATAGCGCAGTCATTCTATTGGATGGGTATGAAGAACGCGGTGACTGAATTTGTGGCAGGATGTGTGATATGTCAGCAGCATAAATATATGGCTGCATCTCCCCAGGGTTTATTACAACCCCTACCTATTCCGCAAGCGGTGTGGGAAGAGGTGAGTGTAGATTTCATTGTAAAACTGCCTAGATCCCAAAACTTTGATGCAATATTGGTGGTGGTGGATAGATTAAGCAAATATGGCCATTTTATAGCACCGAAACATCCTTATTCAGCGAGAACAGTAGCCGAAGTTTTTGTCCAGGAAATAGTTAGGTTACATGGTATCCCAATGTCAATTGTCAGGGACCAAGACCCACTATTTTTGAGTGTGTTTTGGAAAGGATTGTTTAAGATGCAGGGAACCCAGCTGAAAATGAGCACTGCCTATCATCCCGAGAATGATGGGCAAACGGAGGTTTTGAATTGCATTGTAGAAGGTTATTTGAGATGTTTTTGCTCTGAACAACCCAAAAGCTGGAAGATGATGCTGCCATGGGCGGAATATTGGTACAACACCAGTTATCAGGGAGCAGCAAGGTGCTCCCCGTTCGAGATCGTATATGGACGGCCTCCACCATCCCTGAGTAGGTTCGTTCCCGGAGAGACAGCGGTGGAGACGGTGGCTCAGGATTTAATGACGCGAGACGAAGCTTTGCGCCAATTAAAATTCCATCTACACAGGGCACAGGAGCTGATGGCTAATCAAGCAAACAAAAAGAGGCGAGAAGTGGACATCAAAGTGGGAGATAAGGTCTATTTAAAAATTAGACCCCATAGACAAATTTCAATGCCCGTGCGGATCCATCCCAAGCTTGCAGCTCGATATTATGGACCTTTCCCGGTGATTCAGCAAATTGGAAAGGTTGTGTATCGCTTACAATTGCCCGCAATAGCTAGAATACACGACGTTTTTCATGTCTCCCAATTAAAGAAGGCGGTGGGGGAAAATAGAATAGAAAAACAGCTGCCTGCTGAGTTACAAGCCGAAGGACCCAGCTATTGGCCAGTGAGGATTCTCGATAAAAGGCAACAACATCAGGGAGAAGGATCAGTGCAGCAGTTTCTAGTGGAATGGCAAGACGGTGGTAGAGATGGAGCTACCTGGGAAAACGTTGAGACCATGCAGGATCAATACCCTGACTTTAACCTTGGGGACAAGGTTGCTGAGGAGGAGGGAGGTAATGTTAGGCGATTATTGGTTTATGAGAGAAGAAAGAGACATTAACTGCCTTGGCAGTTGGGAAAGGTGGGATGTAACTTGTATAGATAGTTTCAGGATTGTGTGGG
>NW_014543598.1:81886-92830 GCF_000741045.1 Vigna radiata var. radiata | reverse complement strand
AAGTTTTATTCAGGAACTTGTTGTCCTAAGAGGGGGAGGTTAAGCTCTCTTTACTTGTTTTCCAGATTGTTAGTGAATGAACATAGGCTTATCCAGTATTCTGGATTGTGCATTTCAGTGTGTGGAGTGCGTTTCCTATAGGTTCTTGATTTAAGAACTTATCACACATTAACAACAAACACCAATTGGTACATTAACAAGAACATATACCTAAATGCATGTCAACTAGGACTAAATGCTTAATTTAGCTTCAAAACAATTATTTTCTAAGTCAGCAAAGTATGAATACAAAGCTTACTGGCAATTTCGGAGGACGGTCAGACACAGTCTTAATACAACTTGCTGCAAGATGGCATGCTTCCTCGCAATAATCAGTAAAAACAGCTGGGACGCCAATCTTTTCAATTAACTCCTGAATTTTTTGCAATAAACAAAGAAAATGAAGAAAAACATGCTGTAAACGTCCAACACTGTTAACTACCTTTTCAAAGGTAGTCTAAAAATAAAAATTAAACTAACGCCTAAATCTAGGATAAGCACAAGGTGGGAGACATACAATACATGGTAACCAACTGGAATAAGCAGCAATGCCACCATTTGGAGCAATTATTAGGTGAGGAAAGGAATCCTGTAAGTGAAACATTAGTTACAGTAAATTGTAGATATGAGATTGTGCACAANAAATTAAATCAAGCAAGATTACTTTAAATGACTATAACATACTAGATCCCTTTCAAATGTTGCAACATACCTTAACAATATCTCTATATCGGTCATGATANAATCCTCGCCAAAGCTGCAATGTCACTGCTGAACCAGACTCTGTTCCAGGATATGTATTTTTAATTGCTATTTTGCACTCACACTCATCTTCATTGCAACAAGCATACTTTGAAATTTGAATTTTCTCACCATCCCTGTTCATTGGGAAGCAACAAGGACAGATATTTAAACCAAATAGGATCAGTATCAGATGATAATTCAATGACTTNTGAGAATGGATCANACCTTTGAGGAGGAATTGCAGGTCCAACAAGTTCTATATGAACATGAAAACCAGGGAAGAGTGCCAGTAATTCTCCAAACACAACAAGTTGTAGCAACTCTTTCTCAGGTCCTTCCGTATATAATAACGAAGCCAAAGTTATACGTTGAGAAATCAATAGTAAGAAAATACATAACCAAGCCGTTTTAAACAAAACATTTGTGTCTTTCAAATTTTAACATTTTATTCATGATCAATAAAAGATAAAACTGATAACTATGAGTACAAAACAGTTGCATAACTAATCTTGAGTAGTGTCAGGAAGTTTAAACAAACTTTTAACACCATAAAGAAACCTGAAAACTGCATTTCACTTGTAAACAAAAACAAAAGAAAAAAGGCTTATAAAAGCCCAAGTTTTTCGTTAGTTGATGGATGAATCCTTACTTTTACTTTTACATCTTTAGTAGAAATATAGAACAGCATGCATTATGTCTAATAAAGGAGAAGTAGCATATATGGTCATAACTCATCAAACAACACTAGGTTATTTCCCATGTAAGTGAAAACATGACAGCTTGGAAAATCTATAGTGGCTAATCTGAGGGCATTTAACCCAAAGTCAGTAATAAAATATCAGTGGTACCTACACAGTCTATATGGCAAAAAAAGTAAGCTGATTTTGACTTAAACATGTATTTAAGGGTATTTATCAAGTTAAAGTGCAATCATTTCAGCAATTCTCAACGTAAAACCCCCATCCAACCCGAGTTTTTCTCATTTGAGAAATTTTCTTATAGCAAAGCGAACCGTTTTTGTTTTCTTGTTTTTGGAAATAAAATAAAGAAATGTCAAAAAGCTACAAATGAGCAATAAACTACATGGTTGAATCTTTTACTTTGAGGAGCTTCTATGAGAGTAAACAAACATCATTGTATCATTTTCTTTCTTACGGTATCTTTTGTAAAATTTTAACTGAATATAAATATCCCTTGGCCATTAGATACATTCATTATACTAAATATGTATATAATGGTCATAGTATTTTAGAGAAAAATCACACAATTCAAGTCCCATTGCTAACATATAGCATAAAAGATAACTAATGAAAAATACTCCAAATTTGAAATTAAAATGTTTAGGAAAATTTATGGGTGATGATATACCAAGGTAATGTATGTACAACTTTTCATTGATTTCAGGATTCAAGGCTGTAATTCCAACAAGACGAGCAGCATGATATATTGTAAGTGGCTGAAAAAGAGGCAACCCTTTAATTCTGTAAAAACCATATAAATAAAAGAAAATGTAATGAGTAAATACATGTAACAAAAAGTCTATTCTTATAGTATTGGAGGCAGTAAATTTAGTAGCCCGTTCTTTCTATCAGAGTAACCAATGGGACAAAGATCCATTCCCCTACAGATTTTACAGGTGAAAGCAAACATTTTATTGTAGGTGGAATCTGAGAAGGTAGCGGGGGGATTAAGCCTCCCACCCTTGTATTTTGACTGCAAACAAAATAAGAGCCAAAACCAACTGCGCACACCATTACTGCTTAGAAACAAAATAAGATAACAGATTCCTAGTCAAAAAATTGAAACGAGTATAGAAGTATAGAATTTCCTTAAGCTAATTGTGACAAAAATTTACACAACCGTACCCAATGAAGAAGCAAAGCAACAGGCGAGTCTAGTGGGATGCTTCTCCACTTATAGTAGTCTCTCCAACTATGCAATTGCTCTAATCCCAGAGAGTTTGGCCCTGACCAGTTATACATTGCATATAATTCTAAATCTAATTAAAAAAGAGGAAATGGAAGTTGAAGAAGAGGAAGCTTGAGAAACAAACTTACCACATGGACATAAAACACTTGGGAATTATAATCATAAGTTGGAACATTCTTCAACTCCAAAAGGAACTCATCAATGATATAAATTGAAATTTAATTCAAGAAGTTTCAGAATATGAAGGAAACAAGAGGAAACCCTAAACAATCAAATGAAGCAGATGACGCCCCACAACCGCATTCATGCATCCACATTCCCACTTTATGAAGACCTCTGTTGCTCAAAAATGAACATCTACCTTCGTGCTTCACACAAACCTATTAAAGCTACATAAACATCGATTAAAAAACAAACATTTAAAAATAAATGAGAAATCCTACTGTTCCGAAACGCGGTATTAAGAAGGAAGAACATGAGAGGTGACCTGAAACTTGGCTTCGCGAGAGAAAGTGAAGGGAAAATCGTTGAGGACTTCAACACTCTTCATCTGTTGTTGCAACCTATCACACTCGTGTTTGTGACGACTCCAGTGTGCAATCTAAGCGGCCAAATACGAAAGCAGTGAAGCTATGTATGAATTTACGACGCAGTTTACAACCTAATGGCAGACATAAGAAAAAGAAGTTGATGCAAACCTGGTGAGAAAGAGAGCAATAAGCGACGGCTTCGCAGCGAGTGCACATACGCGTGGCGGCACCGCCGCACCGTTTTCCGCTCCCTTTCGCCGCGCACTCCATCCCGTTCATCTCTCCGACCGCCGCAAGCTGTTATGTGGTGTGGCGTAGCCCAGCCCAAGACTCACCAGGTCTACCACGGCCCATTCGTGTCTTTTAAAATGTACTCACTGTATTATAACGAAACAAAAGTAAAACCTTAATAGTTTTTCTTTTACTAATAAAAAAAGTTATACATTTTTTTTTGTATATAAGAAAGCAAATGTGAAATATAATTTTTAAAAAAATAAATAATTGGCTTAGTTTGATATTTTACCTCTGAGCATTTATATTTTTAGTAAATTTTATCCTAATTTTTTAATTTCATGAATTATATTATACAAAATTTAAAAGTATACATATTTTAGATTTCATGAAAAATAATTCAAAAATTAAATTTTTCGAAATCATTCACATTCAAATTCAATGGATTTCAAAATCCATTTAAAATTATTTTTTAATATTTTTAATTTTATATTTTATATTTTTTGTTTTTAACTTTTTTAAATATATTTTACTTCTTTAGTTTAATATAATATATTTTAAAATATTAACATATATCAAATTAAATTAAATATATACTGCAGACTTTTAAGGGATTTTGTAATTCATCTAACTTTAAAAAAAAATAACGGATTTCGAAATTTATTTAGGCTTTCAACGAATTTCAAAATTTGTTAAAAAATTTTTTGAAAATTTCGGCAGATTTTGAAATACGTGAATGAATTTTAAAATTTGTCTAGGTCTTAAAATTTGTCAAGGTCTTCAAACTAATTTCAAATTATTAAATATTTTGACCAATTTCAAAATTTATTGAAGGTTTAAATGAATTTTAAAATATTCACAACAAATAACACACACTGTAAGTTAGAGAAAATTTAAATAATACTGCTAATTTTAAATACTAATTATAATGATCATATATTTTTTCACAATTCATGCATCACATTCGATTATCAAATGCCTAAATGCTCTTATGACTTTTTCATACAAAATATAGACATTTCACTCAACCTCTAAAAGACATGAATTAAGTAAAATATGAGACTCTGAACCTGTCATCACTTAAGAGTTATATCTATATCATATTCAGATCACTTCCTGATCTATAGAGTATGACATGATAAATTCTATATTTGTGAGTTCAATGTTTTAATGATTTTTGACTCTCAAAATTAGCTATCGTCTTTTATATGAATCCAATACTAGCAAAGTTAGATGATATCAATCTATGACATCAATAGACTTCACACACTATCACACAGTATTATTTCCATCCTAGAAATCAGTACACACTAGTGCAGAAACGTTGTTTAACGTCGGTTAATTTGGACTTTTAACGTCACTTACACAGCAGATGTCTATCAGGGTGACGTCCATGTCAATATAAACGTTGGTTAACGATATCCACTGACGTCCATATAGACGTCCACCTATGCATAAAAACCGACGTTTACATGAATATATATATATATATATATATATATATATATATATATATATATATAGAGAGAGAGAGAGAGAGAGAGAGAAAGGTTTAAAATGACACTAACTGACGTCTATGTTCCTTATAGACGTCGGATCTGACACTAACCGACGTCTAACAAAGGCGTTGTGTTTTAGTGCAGTTTTAATCCAGACTTTCGATAGCATAGTGTAACACTCTCCTCTCGCTAGTTTCCCCACAAAAAAAAGCTTGCATCTTTTGAATCTTCTATGACATTTCAACCCAAAACCGAACTTAGGTCCATGACTACTTCCCATTATTCAACCGCAAAAGAAAAAAATTACGGTGACACGAGAACTAGACAAGGACCCAAGTTCCATTTTTGGTCGAGAAGCTATAGAAAACTCAAAAGATCGCCACTCTTCTTGTGAGGAAACTAGCAAAGGGAGAATGTTGTACTATGTTACCCAAAGAGAGGATCAAAACTGCACTAAAACACAACACAAAGAAAGCAAATTTTAATCAGTTCAACCACAAGATAATATATGAAAGACTAAATAAAGTTTAAATTGTAAGCATAAAAAAAAATCACGCACTTGGGATGCAAGAGAGAAAAAGGAGAGGAGGAAGAGGAAAACCAACAATAGAATGCCGAAAAGAGAGAAAAAGAAGAGGTGTGACAAGAAAAAAAGGAGAAGAGGAAGACGATCGATATCAGAAATTGAATGCCGCGAAGAGTTGCGGTGTATTTAAAATGGAATATAGATGTCGGTTATCCTACTAATGTGACGTCCAAGTGAACATTTAAAACTGACTTTTTGAATACCCATTAAACGTCGGTTTCTGCCAGGGGGAACCGACGTCTAGGAAGCTGAACCGATTGACGTTTGATATCTTGTCAGGGATGTTCACGACTGTTGGTATGAGCTCCCAATGTTTATAATAACATACACGTCGGGGCCCTAAATGGTCGACGTCTCAGGCTCTCGTGTTTTGTAAACATAATTATTACAGGTATAATAGACGTCGCGTAGCCCGAAACGCCGACGTCAACATTGAAGATTTTTTTGTCTTTCCCGCCTTCCAGACATGCCTTAGACGTCGAATTTGGACTACGTGATGTCTAAGCGCCTGAGAATTAGGTGAAAAGCATTAAATGCAGCCCAGTAGACGTCGGGTTGCTGCAGTGCTGACGTCCTGAAATTAATAGATATTTGTTTTTGGGTAAAACCGATGTCTAGTTTACCAGGCTATTTACGATAATGCCACTGTCTACTCCTATGCGTCGGATTACACGCAAACCGACGTCTTATAGGTGACGTTAAACAACATTTTTGCACTAGTGACATCCACATCAATTTATACCAAACCCTGTCAAAAAGTACAATAATTAAAACATATTTACAAGTATAGGAAAAATATATACTAAACTTATATTTTCATTTTTTTTCTTTTCTCTCTTATTACAAAGTAAGTTTTGAATTAAATAATTTAAAAAAAAATTGTACAAAAATAATTTATAGAATTTATAATTTTTTCATAAAAAGTTACTTTCAAATTGCACAATGTTAAAAATTGTTTAATGCAAACTTTTTTCGTGCTAAAAATGACTTCGAGATTATATAATATACAATTATATTTTAAGGACAAAGCGAAAGTTTTGCATTTATGGAAATGAAGAAATATGGGGTTACAAAAAGAAATGACCTAATACGAGAATGAGCTTCAAAGATATTGGGCTAACAACTGAAGAAGATTATTGGTCATAGGTTGTTACTTCTTGTAACTCCTCACTTGTTCCCTACATCTCTTCCTTCCATTTTTACCTTTTGTTTTCTTTTTTCTATTCTTATTTTATTCTTTGGTAAAAATTTATATTTAGAAATAAAATTTTATGATTTTATTCACTCACTCTCACGTAACCTATTTATTCTCTTTTTATCTTCATGCTTTCATCTTTACTCTTTCTTCCTAAAATTTTTTCTCCTATTTTTCTTTATTGTTGTGGTGTCAAGTGGTGATTGAGATATCGAGATTGCCTGAAAGAATTTGTCGTTCAATTATTATATCTCTGCATTGGTGGTACTGCTCTATCAGACCTGTTAAAAAGTGTTAAAAAGCGGCGAAGCGAGGTATGTAACTCCTTCGTGAAACCGCTTAAACGAATATGGGTATCCGTCGACGGATATCGACATCCGTTTCAGGGCCTGGACGTCTTCTTCCTCGGCACACACAACACAGAGCACACAGAACACAAAAAGCTGAACAGAGCAACATACACAGACCGACCAGAAATCAACAACAGGACAGAAATCAACCCAGTCCTAAACATTATATTACATACATTTTATAAAAACGAAGGAAGAAACGAAAAGAAACTAACCTCTCAAAACGAATCAAGCAACAACCATTGCGTCGCATTGCTGCACACACCCGCCATACACCACCCGCCGCACACACCAGCCGCAACGCAACGCACACCACCACACCGCCCAACACAGCCGCAGCCAGAAACCAAACGAACCAACAACCACCGCGTCGCACCGCCACCTGCCGCTCTGTCACACTCACGAAAAGCCGAAAGCACCACGAGGAAGAGAGGACTGTGAGGACGTATCAGAGAGTTCGAAAGTTTTTGAAAATGAAAGTTAACGTTGGGGGGGTGAGAATCCGAAGGGAAGGAGGTGGGGCTGCTATGCAATCTGTGAAAATGTCTGACTGAAGTGACTAAAGTGAGTAAGTAGGGAGTAAAAAGTTAGGTTGGGGTAACTTAGGTAAACATGGTTAAAACAATAAAAAAAATAAAAAAAGGTTATTTTCGTATGGGTTAAATATGTTTTTATTCCCTTAAGTATCACTGATTTTTGGTTTTAGTCCCTACTCAAAACATTGATGGCATTTGATCCTCTTAGTTCTGAAACTATTGCAATTAGTCCTTAAAATTGGATGACATTAAATTTTTGTATGATGTGGCTAACGGTAAGTCAGGTGTGTGCCACGTTTTTTCTTTTTTTCTGAAATATTTTCCACGTTTTTTCCCAACCCTTCCTTCATCACAATCTCCAATAGAAACCCTAACCCTCCTCCACCATCTTCTCCCCAATCGCCGCCAACTTCATGCTTACCGGCCACCACGTGCACACCGCTGAAAGGCCGCCACCACAGAAGCTACCTCAACCCTCACCGACCACCACGAGCTCGCGCCCTTGCCATACTTGCATCAGGAAAGTCCTCCGTCAATGCATATCACCGTTTCCTCAGCACGTCGCCGCCATCGCGAGACTAGACGCAAGCCGACGCGCCACCGTTCATCATCACCATGTCGTCAATGCCTTTTCTCGCTCGCCGCCGACATCCTTTTCGCACCGCAGTAGCACCACCATGGAAGCATCTCCATTCTCGCGTTCACCATCAAACCCTAATCGCAAAACGCGATCTCCTTCCTCGCATCTTCACAATCATCTTCTTCCCAGATGCGCCACCACCCGCAACCAAAATCAAACCTGCAAAAACTAGATTTAACACCATGCAACCATCACACACAAACCCAATTCGAAGAATCATTTGAACCCTAAATCGCCATCGCAAAATCCGACTTTGCCACACAGTTCTTCCATTCATCTGCTCGCAGGTTTCATCCAATTTGAAAACAAAGATTTTAACCCCTTCAATTGCAACATCAGAAAAACAAAGAAGAGAACCTCTAAAGAAAAATTCCCAAATTCAAAAACCCTAAAATCAAACCCCCAAGTTACAATATCAAAACTCTCAACCTATAACTATCAACCTATAGAGAAGAAACAACCCCAAATCTCAAGCCAAGAATGACAATGTTGCATTTCTTCATAGTGGGTGTAACGGGATTGGCGCCGCCGCACAAACTCTCCGGGGTCCCAAGGCCACAACAAGAAGGAAGGGTTTGGAAAAAGCGTGGAAAATATTTCAGAAAAAAAGAAAAAACGTGGCACATGCCTGACTCACCGTTAGCCACATCATATAAAAATTTAACGTCGTCCAATTTTAAGGACTAATTGTAATAGTTTCAGAACTAAGAGATCAAATGCCATCAATGTTTTGAATATGGAATAAAACCAAAAATCAGTGATACTTAAGGAACTAAAAGCATATTTAACCATTTTCATATTTAAAGAAAAATTCAAAAAGATTAGGAAAGTAAAGGATGGAATTGGGGAGTTATAGGAAGTAACGCCCTTGGTCATAATACTTCAGCATACGGGATGAAACGATCCAACTATTCTCCTTTCTTCCTAAGGATCAATATATATTGTTATAATCTAAAGAGAGAATTCAGTTAAAATGACTAATTAATTTTCGGTCAAAAGTAATCATTGAAAACCTGTCATATATTTCATATAAAATAAATATACATAGTAAAAAAAATACTCGATCCTAATTTTTAAAATATAGGGAGGGATAAGAAAGATTAATCATTTACATAGTAAAAAAAAATACTCGATCCTAATTTTTAAAACGCACCAAAGCGTTTTTTTTTTTTTTTAATTTTTTCTTGAAAGTTGAGGTTTTACCAAAACAGAAAAAGGGTTAAACTCTTTTCCTTAAGAAAGAAAAAGGATTAAAATTGAAAGAGCCTAGAAATATTATAGCATATCCTTGAATTCCACTTTGTTTGTGTTTGTTATTCTGGTTGACGTTGTAGGGAAAATGCTTTGTGCTTTTATTACCTGTTTGGTAAAGTGAGATCCAAAGTTCCTATGATATTATATTGGCATAGTACAAGCAAATAAAAAAGATACCCAATATTGAAATAAAGAGATGCCAAATCTTTATATCAATCAAATAAAAAATACCAACTATTCGCTCTCTTCTTTTTCTCCATTCAAAACCCTTTTTCATTCTATTCAATATTTTAACCTCTAACAGTTTCTTCAGTTGCATTCCATTACTCCATCAATCTAATATTTTATCTATATTCAAAACACCTCTTCATCAAACTCTAATAATCTCTCCAATCTAAATCATGAAATCGAGAGAAAGAAAGTTATTTATGACGCATGATTGAACATATAATATGCAAATGAGATATGATTCATGTTAACCGATTAACCCCCAAATTATGCTCCCAAGGGACAAAAGAAGATGAACTTGACCTACTCAACTATCATACAAGAATGGGTGAAAATAAAATTATAAAAAATATCAAAATCTTACACTAATTTTTCAGTTCTTTTGCACTTTGTTTATAAATCTTGTTCAGTTAGTTAGGGTTTGGAGAGTACCAAGAGATTGCAGTTAGGCTTAATTTGAGATTGCTGAGTTTGAAGAACTTGTAAAACATATTTTAGATTTGGAGTCACTGATGATTCATAACAGATTGATTCCTTCAAAATTCCATCCCTTTTGAAATCGATTTTGACCTTTTGGATGATTTAAAAACTGGGAAATGTTGAGTATAACATGCTGGAAAATGGTTCTTGATTTTAGTCGGTGCTAGTTTATTAGTAAATTCGGTGTTTAGTTTCTTTCTTGATTCCTAAGTTTTAATTGATTATTAAATGATTTTACTTTTCTTAATATAAATTTTTGAAACTCAAGTCAAGTTGTAGTTGATGTTTGGTGATTTTAAGGGAATTTAAATTTACTTATGAAAATTTTAATTCAGTTTGGGATGTTAAGATATGTCAAATATTTTATTAAAGGATATTAGGCAATCAAACATTACGTTAGTTATATTTTAGATATTATTATAATTTGTGCAGATTTGTGCACATGTTTTTCCTTTAATAGATGAAGGATTATAGGATCCTTGTATGTATATATATGGTACTCTATTCTTTGAAATAATACATTAGAATTATTTTTAATCCTTTTAATATGGTATCAGAGCCAAACACTGATATCCTCTACAGTTTAGGGATCAGTGTTTTTTTTCATTGAATATTTCTGATGGCTTCTTCCGATGACAATCAATTGGAGAAACATGATTCTGGAACTTCCGCTGCTTCCAAGAGTTATATTTCTATTGCTGCC